>NW_015112999.1:350233-359397 GCF_001443285.1 Poecilia latipinna
ACTGTAACTAAAGGTCACTGATGTTGTGTTGGAGGTAGATGGTAGGTGAAAGGTCAGGGAGAAAGAGGAACTGATAGGAGAGTAGAGGTGACCAAGACATTAGGTCATTAGAACAGACATCATGTCACCAAGACGGTGATAGATATGAGATCATCTGTCCAAGCAGTCAGTACGGAAGAAACAGGAAGTGAGATTTTTGAGATGCATGAAGGAAACAGGTGCAGAAGGCAGACAGAGAACCTCAGAAAGTACAGCTCCAAGGGAACAAGGAAGTTCATCTGAAGGTTGAGGCCAACCAAAAGGCAATTGACGTCAAGGAAAAACGTATGTGAGGAAAGTTGTGTGGCTGCTGACAAGAAATAAAAAGACACCAGACAAAAGGATTGGGGTTCTTTGTTCCGCAGCGTTCAAGTCGAGTACGCACGGAGATGCAGAATCAACGGAGGGCTGTGTGATGATACCCCGGGACGACTACTCGCTGCACAAGAAAGGAACAAGATCCGTTTACCCACAACCCGGGATTCTGATTCGATTGCGGCCCAACACTCAACGCAAAGGATTCCAACGATGCTGCAGTGGACATGGGGAATAGACAAAGATCGCATATTGATAGAGAACTGTGTTCATTGAGGATTCTCACCAGTTCAACTTTGGATCTATTCTAAAAGGATTCTGCCAAGACAAAGACAGGACTCCATCCATGGACATTAAAGTTCTCTACTGCCAAGATTGTCTCTGGATCTGGGTTCGAGTGACAACTGCCTCCCCAAAGTTTCTATTTAGATCAGGACACAGTGTAGGGTTAGACGTAGGAGTAATTTCTAAAAATTCTTAAAAATATTAAATTCTTAATCTTTTATTGATATGCTGTATGTCTTTTTCCCTTGCTAAAGCTTGCTAATAAAAACACTAAAGTCTAATTGATGCTGTGGACAGTTAAATTAATTGAGTCAACTAAAAATTAGTTCTTCTGATTAATGTGAAATCAATGTTGAAGGTCCTAATAAATTAGGGTGGCTTCGTACGTTCTTTAGTTCAGATAAATAATGACCCTGGGACTTATTCCAAGTCGCTAAAATTATCTAAGCTGTAACAAGTGCACGTTAATAACAGAGAAAGAGCTGCCGTGAACAGATGTGGTTTATGAGCTCGGACACCGGCGGGGCTACTCCGATGTCTGAATCATAGATTGAAGCGGGTCATAACGTCTTGGATGAAGGTAGTTAGAGCTTAGACGAATCTTTCTCGCGCCCAGCTTAAACAAAAGTTCTCTACATTCTTATTTGCGGTAATACCCAGGAATTAGAGGCTTTTCGGACCCGTGAGATGGAGAGCTGGTCAGTAGTCAGTCCGCTGGAGTTTGGGAGGAGTTAGGGGCGTGGCTGAAGGTATTTAAGTTTAAAATTTGAAAGATAATGTGATCAACATAATTTATTCTAGAAAGAGATGAATGTTTTACATCAATACAAGATCATAAATTGGCTTACTAGTAAATCTTTTTCCTTTATGTTGAAAAGAGCAGCTTCTAAAATATGTAATCTCTGATTTATATATGTTAGAAAGCCCTCTGTTGTGTAAAAGGTGCTCAAGTGTCTCACTGGATTCCTGCAGAGTTTTCTGATTGTCCTCTCTTATTTATCCCACGTGGGCCTCCAAATGTTGCGGTGAAGTATGAACAAACAAAAACTAAATGTTTTATTTTCTCAAATAAATACTTTATTGGACTGCTATAAAAAATAAACTGCTTCAATTTCTCCGTCTTGCTGAAGTTCTGCAGATGGCCACAATGGGAGGCATTCGACTTTGTTCTTCTACGCCCTGGAGAGCTCTTGCCAGCTGAGACAACCAGCTGTTCAAAATCATTGAGAGTTATCCAAATCTGACTATCTGGAGGAAAATACAACTGTCCCTACCCGACCCTGCTGTGCAAGTACTATATGGTCATGTTATACTCAAGTCATGATAACAGAAGGTTGATCCATAAATGCTTCTGAGAAAAAAAAAGTTCCAACAATAAACTACATGTCTGGGTGGAATTGTTCTGGGATTTATTTTTATGTTTTTTCATTATTCCCCAACCCTGAAATAAAATGTATCAGTGTGTCAGTAACACCTTTTATGCACTTATTCAAAAATCAATATGGGTTGAATCCACAGCTTGATGGTCACGCTGTGGTTTTCAGTATCAAGATTAGCTTCTCAAATACTAGCAGCAGCTGAAATAAAGGATAAAATACCAACTGTACCAAGAAATCCAATCAATTTGGATGTCAAGTCATTAAATGATTGATGATACAGACATGTAAGTGGAAGTAGGTAGTGTATTTGCAGCTATGCCCTCAATTGTGTTTGAAGCTGGAACAAGTTGTATGTTTACCAGTGGCAGGATTTGAGTAGGTGCAGTTTCTGACATTTCTGATAAAGTCCAGACATGATCGTCCAGCATTGTCTAGAATTCACTGCAAGAAAGATCAGTTCAAGTCCAGTTGAAGTTCTGAGTGGTTCTAAAACAGTGTATGTCAAGGTCTGACAATATTTCTCAAAGTTAAAGCTATCTAAAAAAAAAAAAAACACTGTTCAGTTTCTGCGACTATGCGACTTTGATAACATTTGATGTCAGCAGTTATCCTGAGCCCCAGATCTGAAGGCGAGTACTTTAAAAATTGATAGCCTAGATCTATGTTTGAGACTCCTCACTTGAAGAAAGAAAGGAAGTAGTCATTGAGCTGTCACCCTCTTGTGTTGACCAAGTTAGCCAATAAAGATGACATAAAGCTGGCTGGCAACACAATGTTGCAAAAGCACTGAGGTGGCTCCCAGCACTTTTAAGCCACTTGCGAGGCAGCACTTTGGTTAATGGGAAGGAAAAAACAAACTGTGACAGAGTCACACAAAATACAAAGAATTTATAACAGTAGTGAGTGGCTAAAGGTTAGCTGCTAACAACACAAAAGGGTACAAAGTACAAGGTTCTTAAAAACTCTGAACTGCATCTGACCATCTAAAGTTCTGAATCTAAAAGTCTAGTCTAGCCCTGTTCACACTTTTACACATCCTTTGCAAATTCAAGATTTATTTCTATATCTACACCTCCCATCCACATGCAAATGGAGTTTTCTTTAGTTGCTGTTAAAGAAACAGCGACTATGGAACATAGTCTGGTGTACCGTTTCTACAGCAAAATCATTTTTACACGTAGACAGAAAGTGTAAAAGTGAACAGGACCCTAGAATCTTAGATTCAGAACTTCGCCTCAGCAGAGAAAGGTTTATATTGATTACTTGACATCTGTCTCACATTATTCTCACTGTGTTTTCACTGAAGTTCAAATGTAAGATGAAAAAGGTTAGTAGCTGAGTTTTTTTTTTTTTTTCAGAAAGGGAAATCTGTAAAGGTCTGTGCACATCACAGTTCAAAGTACAGAACTCTGCCAAGTTTCCAAACTTGGCAGAGTTTTTTTTTATTATTATTAATATTTAGGCTTAAATCTGACCTATAAATCAATAAAGGCAAAAAGTTATCTAAAACTAAATTAGAAATTGGTTACAATTAATACCTATTTCTTACAACACACCAAAAATGAAAGTTTGACAAACCCAGCATAATATTTTAGCTTCAATTTTTTTTTCTAAAAACAAAAATTGCATCCAGAAGATGATGAATTGCTCATCTCCCGCGTCCTGTGTCAAATATTTTCTAGATTTCCTCCCATTCCTTAAAGTCATGGCGCTGGGATAATCACCTCCTGATACTGAAAGAGCTTCAGAAAGTCAGGAAAGGAACTGATCCAGACGTTCTTCAAGGATTACTAAAATGTCTTTGTGTTAAGAAGGAACATACATAGAAATTACCTCTAGGAACTTTTCCACAAAACTCTATATTCCATTTTCCATTTACTTAATAACAAAAGATAAATCCACAAGAAAACACCTGTTTTTATCTATCTTGTAAAGTGGTAGAGATTAAAAAGTAAAAAAAAAAAAAAATGAAAACAACTCCCATTACTTTTAACCAAACCATCTGAAAACCCCTCCAGTTTAATCGTGTAACAAAAGCAGCTCATCTCTGCCGCTGCAACATAAGAGAACTCCATGCCTCCCACTTCCAGTCTCTCTAATGTATATCCACCCCTCTGCAGAGTGACACGCTGTGACGCTGACCTGCCCAGTGTGCATGGATATCACAGAGCAGTGTGTTGTGAAGCATGGTGATTGTATCAAACCATCACTGCTACCTGTTCCATCTGTGTGTTTAAGCAAACATACACTCCTCCAGAGGTTTAATGCATGAGGTATTTTTCTACCATGAGCTCTGCACTGCAGAGCAATACAACCATCCAGGTGCAGTTCCACATTAACTCTGGTATAGTTCGTTCATGGCGTTAATGTGATCCAACATCAATACCACATAACACCAGGTGTGCACCGCAAGCTTAAGCCAAACTCATTTCCATAACGATTATAGTAAACAAAGTCTGTTTCGTAAAGCATAAAACCCAATGCGACGTCATCTCAAAATCATTTGGTATGCTTTTCAATTATTTTTGTCTGAAATGGTACCCAAAATCATGCCCAGTGGTTTAAGGGAGCATCTACTTCCTGTATTTGGTACTTCCACTCCAGACACATCTAAGGTAAGGTCATTTTAAGGTAATTTTATTTATGTAGCACATTTTCAGCAACAAGGCAATTCAAAGTGCTTCACATGAATTAAAAGGAAATACAAATAAAATAACACACCAAAGGAAAGAAAAAGAAGAAAAATAATAAAATGTTGATCTGATCAATAAACAAATTAAACATTAGACTGGATGGATGGATGGATGGATGGATGGATGGATGGATGGATGGATGGATGGATGGATGGATGGATGGATGGATGGATGGATGGATGGATGGATTTGTACCTCCATGAAGTCTAGAACTGATTGTTTAACTTATAACAATGGGATCTTTAGGTTACTAATGGCAGCTTTTACACAGATATGTGGGCTCAACAAGAGGTAATAAGAGGTAATAAGATGTGGGGAGATTCAAAAAAGTTTGTCTGCCTCAGAGTGACAGCTGTTTCGGATTAATGAATGTTTGGCAGGAAGCAAAACATCGTGACAATAACAAGTCAGTGCGGAGTCAGATGTGATCATTTAAATGGAGAGTGTTGCCTCTGGATGATTAATACTGGTCATTTAGTACTTAAACATAAGTGCAGCCTCAACCGAGATGATCTCTAGAGAAGGACAGAGATGCTCAGAGTTCAAGGAAAAACCACAGTTTCGCAAAAACGCATGAAGACTAGTTAATCCGGAAAGACACCGTTCATGTATTTCAAACAAAAACATCTTGTTTTTCTTTTACTTTTCATCATTATTAAACAGAACCACAGGAAAGTTAGGCGTACCCTTTCAGAATAAAGCCTCCCACCTGGGCCTTGAAATTCCTTCAAGGGTGTCCTCATATACCTTGCAAAAACTCAAAAGGATCAAAGCGGTGAGAACTACCAAGGCTTTTTATTGGCTTAGCAGGACTGTCAGCAGGAGGTTTGAAAGCAATTTTCTACACTGTGTTGTCCTCCTGAATCCATAATCTCACTATTCCCCCAGGCACGCAAGATCAAGGCACTTCTGCTTACATGAGCAAAAATGTAGCATATACTTCTTGTTTAGACCCTTTACCAAGCCCTGAAGTGACAGATACACACAGTACCTGTGCAGAGCTTTTCTAAAATCTTCAAGTCACTCACAGTTCAAACTTCTGTCATTCATCAAGGCCTTCAGGCTATTTCCAAAGAGAGGAGGGGGCGGGGGTCTATTTTTGATATGCAAGCTACTGCAATGTTTACAGCTGCAATTGTACACTGTGCATTACATATCATAACCTCTTTACCTGCTGCAGGGCTGATCAAAACAGTGCGTCTGATGAAAACATTTCCCAGTAAGGCACAATAAACTGAAAACTTTTCCCCACAGCAGATATCACACACTACATACTGTACGTGATGGGGAGAGGAGCGCAGCTTTTTGAAGTATGATGGGAATTCATCTGTCGTGCAGAAGCAACCCTTTTATGCTGATGATTGGGTTTGGTTTGATCATAGAGATAATCTCCAAAAAAAAAAAAAAAAAAATCAGGCTTAAGAACCAGACAGGGTTTAAAAAAAATAAACAGCTGTTTACTAAAAAAAAAAAATTACTGATAAACAATTCTTTGTAGCAAATGCAAAGAATTTGCTGCTCCAATGGAGCATACAGAAAGTGGGATCTGTGATCAGTGCTCTGCACAATCTCTCTTTATCAACAGTTGTTTATTCTCTCATATACTGTATTTTCATATACGCTCATCTTACAAGTTTTCTATAGGTTTTATGTCTGAGACTAAGATAACCATGAAGGAAGGTTGATTTAGGTGCCTGATCAACCATTTCATTGCTGATTTGGCCAAATGGTTTTTGGTCATTGTCTCATCTTTCTTCTCAACTGTGAGAAACATTTGGTTTCTCAATCAAACACCTATTAACAATTCTTCTGAAAGTAGAAATGAACCCTTTAATTGAGAGTAGTACCTATTTTCTTGAATCCCTTTCCTTATTTTTGGAGATCACCCTACAAATGCAGTTATGTGAATTGCAAGACATCTTGTCATTTATTTGCATATTTATGCTGCAAGCTTACAAGATTAATACATTAGTTTGATTAACTTTAGTAAGTATAACTTGAATAGTTACTACTGCTATATTTTTTTCTAATAATTATGAATAGACCTCTTCTTTAATGAGAGAGCAAAACTTTTTAATGCGCTACGTGGTTTTAAAAATGTTCTGCATTTAACCAAATTATTTGTAACTATGCATACCTTTTATGAAAAGACTGGAGAAAAGAAAAAACACTTTAAATATAAATTGAATTGACTAAAAAAAAAGTGTTCTATTTAGAAAACAAATCCAGCCATTTATTTTAAAAAAAGTTCAAATCTATGCCACAAAAAGAATTGTTAACCAATGTTTTTTTGTGTGTGTGTTTTTTTTTCATATTACTATTAAAAGCAGCTCATTGATTTGATTTTTTTTATTTTTTTTATTGTCAGATGTTGATGGTTAGAAACTTGGCAACACATAATCTCTTGAGACCGTTTTAATCTCGTCAACATGTGACTGCCTCTCAAGGTGAACAGTACAGCCCTGAAAAGACCCTTTAGAAATTAAACAACACCCTGTGGAATGATCCATAATTAATGCCTTTATTTGTAAGCATCTTAGTGTTTGGAATAATACATTAATTAGGTTTGCTTTAGAGGACACAAATTTATAAACATCTGTTACAACATTTTTATATGCATGGCCTAGATCCAATTTCAATGACAACCCCTTCCCAGTGGCCCCAGCAGCCACCCTTCCAACCTGATTCAAGTGCCTCATTGACCTAAATATTGGTATTCCTTCCTCATTTGTTATTGTTGCCCTTTGGTGCAATTCAGAAAAACTAAAGAGACAATTTAATTCACATTTTATTTCTGGAAAATAGGCATGTATTAAAAATAATACAAGGTATGTAATTGATGGGGTAAAGATAAAAAAAAATTGCATTTCAGTCTTGAATGTTTAGGGAGTGAACAGAGCACACTGATAGAAGAGGTAGTCAACATGGAAAAAATATGTCAGAATGTTTTCACCCAAAAAATCTATTCCATCAGCATCTACCAATATAAAAACTCTTGAGCTCTTGAGGATTATCATTTATGAGAATTTTAATGAGACATTTAAACAACTATGTAAAGCGCAAAGTGCACTCTCGCTACATACATACTAAGTAAACACAAAATTATTCATAGCATGACTTAAAGCAAACTTTTAATCCTGCTAATATGTTTCATCTGACTGCAACTAATGTTGATGTTTTTGCCACTAAAACCTGGAGATGATTACTAGGGGCGCACCGATAAGCCTGCCAGCTGATAAATCGGCCCTGATTTCCTTCATTTTGAGAGGTCGGTGATCGGCCGATGCTTGCACGTGAAGCCGATTTTATCCACTGATTTTATCTATTCTACTTCCGCAAAGGTCTAAAAATCAGCCACTTTACTCTTTTGGTCTGCCGTAGAAGAAGTTTGACTGACAGACCGGCTCACCAAGTCATGTCTGCATGTCTGCAGTTAATAGTCACCCACTGTTGCCAACTCAATTGCTTTCTTGTTATATTTACCAATATTTCAGATAAAAAGAAAATCGATATTGGCCAAAATTAAAATTGCCAGGTCATTGTTAAGAGATCGGTAAAGGCAGATCAATCACAAAACTGCACTCGGTGCACCTCTACTCATTACCTAGTTGAATAGGTCGAATATCACACATTATTACCATCATCATCAATATTATTATTACATCCTTCAGCATGCTTCTGTTCCACATGAGAACCTCATTTGTTTTCCAGAAATACAGTACAACAATTAAAACCTCAACTCACATCCAACATCCCACACAACAGAACCATCTCAAGTCAGCAAAATACTAAAAATCAATCAAACTACATCTACTGATGTAAAAAAAAAAAAAACAATTCCCTGGGCGATAAAAGATTTTTTATTCCTATTCCCCTTGACTCATGTGTCTCAGTATCTACTGCCTAAGGGAGGAATTTCAAACTCATAAAGCACTGCAGAGGGATTTGGATTCCAATGATGGTTCTGGCTTTTCGCACCGGCTGCTCTTTCACAGGAAATTTGGAATATCTAATATTTTACTGGCCACTTTTACCAA
Organism: Poecilia latipinna; assembly: GCF_001443285.1. Taxonomy (NCBI): domain Eukaryota; kingdom Metazoa; phylum Chordata; class Actinopteri; order Cyprinodontiformes; family Poeciliidae; genus Poecilia; species Poecilia latipinna. The sequence goes on from NW_015112999.1 coordinate 358,982, forward strand.
TAACCTTTGTAGAATCCCTAATTCTACAATTCTGTCTTATTTTAACAAATAAGACAATGTTAAAAAGTCTTGAAATGGATTTTGTTCGAATTTATCAAGGTATTATCAAGAATCATTCAACAGCTTCTGTGATAGAATTATTGGCTGAATAGTATTGAAAGTCAATGTGAAACCTACAAACAACAGGCAGGTGAAACATCCTAAAAATGTGTCAGCAATTATAAGAACATTTTGATAATTACTACTGAGTAGGATTTAAAAAATATTGAAGCAAAATGAAATACAACTAAAAACAGACTTTTCTAAATTGACACTCTATTTTATTATTATTATTATTATTATTATTATTATTATTATTATTATTTTTTTTTTTTTTTTTTTTTTTTTTTTTTTAAAAATTCCTTTCTGTTTTTTTT
>NW_015112999.1:362548-372158 GCF_001443285.1 Poecilia latipinna
TTACCCCTTTTTTTTTTTTTTTTTTTTTTTTTTTTTTTTTTTTTTTTTTTTTTTTTTTTTTTTTTTTTTTTTTTTTTTTTTTTTTAAAAGATGCCTCTCTGGTTTCCTTTCCAGCTTTTAGGTTGGATGAAAATAATTGGAAATCTATATGTAGTGACATAAATCCAGTACATAAAATCCACTTGTTGTATAGATTTCTGTCAACTCTTGGATAGTTGAGGTTGTTAAAGAGCGTCTAGAGGAGTTGTTTGCATGTTCCGTGCTACTTGCTACCTGCTATCTTCTTGTTCCTAACAGTAGTGTCTCCAGGGTCATTGCAGAGGTGCTTCTGTTGACTCATTTCTCCCTCAACTAGAGAGTATTTTGTCTTGGATATCTCATGGTCAGATAAGCTTTGCAAAGCTGTCAGAGCCCTGTTTGACACAACCATAAAGTCCAGCAATGTTTGATGTACTTGTCAGTGGGAAAGCAAATCTGCTGTTTGAACACACTGGAATGAAAACTGTTGTCTTTTGCAAGGAAAGAGTTTTAGACTTAATTCTTTTTAAGATCACTCCACAGTGTATAACCTTGCAAAAGTTTCTATGAAGTTACATATAACTTATTTAAAAGATATAAAATAAGTTATTCTACAAAACTTGAGTTTTCAGATGTACAGTAGACTAATCAAATGGGAAGCAGAGAAACTGTATTTTGTTGTTGTTGTTGTTGTTGTTTATATTAGTGACCAGGGGTTTTGCTTGATTTCCATAAGCTCAGTCAGTCAGGTTTCTTCCCATCTGCGGAGGCCACACTGGAGTTTTATCTTTAGGTATTATTTTCCTTATTTTACACCACATCAGTTGCAAAGCGAACAAGCAGCAAAACTTCCTCACCGAGAAGAGAATTAGTTGACATCAGTAAAAAGGCAAGACAGTAATTTCCTATTTCTGTTATAGTAAGCACATCTGCCAAGAGGCTTACTGTCAACATGCTCTCACACCAATAAGAAGCAGAGCAACTGAACATTTTAATTTTTTATCAGGCAACAACTGCAGACTACAAGAAAATGTGAAAGCAGAAAAAAAACATCAAAAGAAAATAGGCTTGTTCTGCTGAGGAAAAGACAAATCTGAAAACCAGTGATCAGCTTATCGGTGTGAATATAAAAAAAAAAGTAAATGACAACTTCATAAGGTTGTAACTCAACAAAATTCAGATGAATTTTTTAATGAAAGTATTTCTCTTACCTGTTCAGCTGATTCAGCTGCAACAACACTGGCGAAAACTGCAGAGAAAAAGAAAAAAATATGCTTTCAAATTATCCATTTCAAGATGGAACTAAACCATAAAATGTGACATCCAAAAGAGTCAGAGTTGGATTGCAGAGTATGATACATCATTCATCCATCATAATTTGCAATTAGTGCCCAGAGAGTGTCTATGTAATTACATTGCTGCTGATGAGGAGGCAGAAAATCCTTTGCAGACAAATTTGCAGAGTGATTACAAATCAATACATCAATAACATTCTCAGGCACCACCTGACAATTAAAAATTATAATTAATTTGAAGAAGGGAATGGTTCAATTTTTTCTTTGGACTCAGCAGAGAAATGATTGCACAGTTGCTGATGTAAACACAGTGGTTTAGTTTTTAAAGAGAAAAGTTGGCTGGTATTATTAATGTCACAAAAACAAAACTATAACATGTACTCAAAAAAGTTCAATATGATCTCCCCGCTTTATGCAATGAATGCAATCCATGATTTTTATGAGCCAATTAATAACTCTGTCAATTAAAAGCCAACCATTTCCTAGCATTGTCGATTTTTTAAACAATCTTCTAAGCTCAAAGCACCTTCAATTCAATCAGTGCATTAAAAGTAATGCATTTAATTATTTCAGTCAAGAAAGCACAAAAATACGGCATATATACATACATACCAGTGTCAATTATTCTAACCATTGAGTAATCTGATTTAAAAAAAAATCCTGCAGATTTCCATTTAACCACTTAAGCTTAGCCAATGCAACATACAGTATGATGATGTAATGTCTTTTTTAAACAAGTACATATGCAGAAATGCTGAAATTGGTTCAAAATATGTTGTATTTAATTATTAAATGCAACAAAAAGTGCACCATTATGCAACAATATTATGCCTTTAATTGTAAGTTTTTTTTCATCAAACAAATGTCTGTGTGGGCTGATTAATTGAATGTTACATTAAAAATGATTATGTATCATGTTCTATATTTTTTAAACGTCTGAAAAACTCAGAATTTTAACAAGAGTGTGGATACTTTTCAATGATTGTGCTGAACATTTTGCTCCTACACCATAAAACAGACTGTGTTGGAGAAACTTATTGTAAATAGGTGATTATGTGACTGGTGCTGATGCCTATTATGGATGCCATGAATGCAGATTCATTGTGAGGGAAGAGGGGAGGAATATGAGTCAATTGTTGACACATTTTGCAAAATAAGAGCTCAGTGCACTGAGCTTTACTCATTAATTAGATCTATGTGGGTCAGAACTAGTGTCATCTCTGCAATGTTATGTTTGTGGCTTGAGCACTACAAGTATATATATAGAATAAGTTCTATTTTTTGATTAGAAAAGGAAACACTTATATTGGATTTCATTAAATGTCGCTGTGGACACATAGTTGCTCATGATTACTTTATTTTCATCAGTGATCATAGTAACACCTAAGCAAAGAGGGAATCAGATCCACATCTAGCAGACAAAGAGGCGGACATAAAATTAAACAAAAGGATTTTTTGTTGTTGTTTTGTTTCTCCAAAAGTCATCAAAATAATCAACTACCAACAAAGATAAATGACTGTGAAGTGGTTAAATAAATCAGCACGGCATTATGTGAAATGTGAAATAGAAACAGTTTTAGGTAAAATGGTGATGTCTGCATATGAAATGGGAATATGAATCCATCCAAAGCCTGAAATCACAAGCTGCATACTGATGAAGAGACACAAAATTCCTGATAAAGAAAAAAATGCTAAGTGTGATCATTGGTAAGGTGAGTAGGGTCCTCCTACACGTAGCGCCGGGAGTGTTGGCTTCTAAAAGACAAAAATGTGCCAGTTGTGAAAGAAAGATCATAAGTTGTTCATAAGCTCTAAAATTTACTTTGGGTCAAATAGGTCTTCACTTTTACTCTGAAAGAAAATAGAGTGCGCTACATCCAAATCTTGTCATCTTGATATCACAGTTTCCCAGTTTTCCCATATCATTAAAAATGCAGCATTTGCTGCAAATCCAGGCTTCCTACAGGAATACAACCACATTCAAAATAATATATTCTGTGACAATGGTTCCGAGTTTCCATCATTTCATGGCTTATCCCAGTGAGCGAGAGGGGGGAGTAACTCCATACATAATGCTGAGCACTAGGGAGCACCTCCATTTCATCGCCTCCTCATGCTGCATAATCAGAGCAGTTGTTTCCAACCAGCAAACCACGCCGAGGGGCTTAATGGTTGGATCTTTCTGGCATTCAGAAATTTTAGAAGTTATGTTAAAGGATAGAAGCTATCACTGCTGTTGCTGAATACTTTTCAACAAAAAGCTTAATTCGTATTACTGGCACTGTAAAAGCAGATGTCCGGGTAATTACAATGGGAAATTATAAGGATCTTGCAAAAAGAAACAATACATACTGATAAAAATTATATTTAAAGGGAACATTAAATGCACAGTCCACTTTTTTTTATAACTTAAATACATTTAGTTGTGTACTTGGAGTCCCTAGTAGTGCGTAAAAGTTTAATTTAGTCTCTCCTGGTGCTGAGTAAATATTTTTATTCTGTTTGTGACATGTTTTTCAATCTTTCCAGTTTTTTTCTATTCCCCATTTCATTTTTTTTAACAATTTCATCATGGTATTTGCTGCTGAATTGTTAAACAATGTTATGGACACCCAGCAGACTAATTTCCCATATCTGATATTTTTATTTCTCGCAACAATTTTGTAGTCCAACTTCAAGTATCCTCAAGCTAGAAGTCAAAACGTTTGGTTGTTGGGTGTAGAAACCCACATAACTCATTACACCATCCCCCAGTATCAGAACATGGGGAAGAAAATGCTATAATTCTCTTTGTTTGGGCAAAGGCCTTCAAGGATGAGTTCATCAGCAACCTTCATCAATATCAGAAAGGATTTGCCAAAAGACTTTGTCTGATTAAGAGGCTAGTTCCTTCTGTCTATGAAAATGACAGACACAGCAAAGCAGCAAGCTGCAACTGATATTAAAATGATAGCAAACCTTACTTTAGATATTCATTTATTGTGTTTATATGATGGCCCGGCCATTGTTTTGATAGCAGTAGCTTCATGCTATCAAAACAAATTATCATCTATGGATGTTCAAGCATAAAATTCTCAGACATTTTAGCTTACAATGTGACAAAATTGATTTACAACTACATATTCTGGTTTACAAGCCCAAATGTATATACCATGAACGTTTTACATGCACACATTCCCATGGTGAAATCAGATATGTTTGCCATTCTGTGCTACCAGGATACAAACTGAAATTTGCCACACCACAATTTAATAAGTACTGTACATAATATTTATGACAGGAATTTGTTCCCACAGTGAAGTTAAATAACGAGGAGTTCAGACCAAAGCATTGCAGTTCCACTTCATACAGACCACCTCTGAATGAATTAAATGTGAAAAGAAAGGATTTAAAAAGATATGTCAACCTCTCAAGCCATTTCTTTTTCTATTGATTTTTTTTTTCAAAATAAAATTTTAGTTTGCTTGTTTAAAATGTGTCAAGTTTCTAATTCAGAGTTCTTTTTCTGTCAGAATTTAATGAGTACAGAAGAAAAGGAGAAATCACGTTAATCCTTTGAAGTCACTCAATCCTATTCACAAAGGCTGTGATGTAGGTGTGCAATATGCAAATGAGTAGGACAGCAGCAGCATTAAAAATCCTATGATCACTTTGTCTACGTGGGGTACACAAAGCTAAATGAGACACCCAGAGGCTGCCAAGCAGGCTGGGAAGAGAAAACTAAAATTGCAGCTGCAACTGTTCTGAAAAAAAAAAAAAAAAAAAAAAAACATCATCTGGTGAAAATCATAACATCTCTAAAATAATTTTAGCAACACCACGCCTATGTACAGTTTGCCGCAGAAGTGCCACATCCACAAATCACTTCTGGGACCAATAAACAAATAGCTGAGGGCCATTAAACCTCGATTCAGCTCATACTCATCTCCTCCAGAATCACGGGGAGCACCTGCCGCCCTCAAGTTTACAGAAATGAACCCGCGCAGTGGCACAATACAGCACAATTTAGAGGCAGGGAAAAAAAATTAAAAGTTGTGGTGCACCAATCAAAATATTAAAGGCTTCATTTCTCAGTCGGTTAGGTTCCAGTTATTAAAAGTGCTGTAAAAGTAACACAACTTCAGCCTGCTGTTTCCTTATAAAATAAAGTTGGATGAGGCCTGTGCTGATTACTAGCATAAAAGTTCATAAAGGTTTTAAAATTAGGGTTTTAAATTCAATCAAATGGGACACAGAGTAACACAATGATGTCCATGGACCACCTGTTGTTCACATTTCCAGTCAGCTAGTGTAGAGAAGGCATACATTTGTTTTTGCTTGCAGCAAAATTGGAAATTTTTAGCAATATTTAGTAACAAATGTCATTGAAACTTTAGAATGTCATAATTAATGTCACAAGATTATTGCCCTAAATCCTAAATCAAGATGATCATTTTGCTATTATTGTGACGGTAAAACCATGGTATTTTCCCCCCAAGTCTAACATATTATGAGAATCTCAAACTGGCACATGTATTTAAAAAGAATATTATATGGAAAAACAATATTGTGTCAGTTATGCAACATCTGAGTTGTGTGTTGCTTCTGAAGTTTTAACCATGTCCCAAAATGTTGCAGCTACCTGGCTTGGCTGATGGTACACTGTTTTTATAGTGTCAACAGTGTAGTGAGGTCACAAGCTAATATTGATCTACTAAGACATTCAATGCCCGTCTGCCAGACATGCTAGATACACAACAATGTGACCCGAGTGTTGAGCTGATCAAACCTCAGATACACAATTCTATGATGAACAAAAATTCTTAAAAGCATGATTTGAATTTTATGAAACCTGTAAGCCTGACTCTTGTTTGGCCGCTTAAAAAATGCCAGTAATTTCTCCGCAGACACACTTTGATTTGACAAACAGAAAAATCTATTACAAAGCACTTTATCAAGAGGTTGGCACAGATGGCACACAGTTTGAGTCTCACAGACAGTAGTTATAATGCTATTGATTTCCACCGTCTTAAACTGTGTTCAAAACTGTTATGTATGCAAAACGCATAAGCCTCATCTGGAGATATGCCATGTTAAACTTTAAAGCTCAAGCTTCTCCATCAGCCATGGGAACCACACTTAACTCTGTGGAGTCTAAGTAACATGGCTTCCAATGCAAAAAGGGGGAATACTAAATACAAATTTAGATCAAAATGACTAAGTCGGGTCACCACTTGATTATCAAGGAAATAAAGCCAAATAGTTCAGTCTCAGTTATTGTTTATGTCTGCTTGATGATGCTTATGATTAAAAATAATAGCTGAAGTCATGAGTCCATATCTGATATATGAACAGCAGGCATGGATTTAAATGAAGACAACTTCTCTCCAAAGTACAAGACAAAACAAGAAAGAATTCAACTCTTCAGTCACTGTCACTAAACTAGTAACAGTCAACTGAAACGAGTACAAAAATAGGAAATGATTAAATAAAACTACTAAAAGTAAAAACAGTAAAATATAAAAATATATTTTAAAAAAATACAACAAAGAAACATGCAACAATGTCACAATTCAGTATGAATACACATTTTTAAAGACCACGGTTTGTTTTTAAAAATAACACCGGCTAAGCCGGTGTTGGGAGCCAGGGGGAAAGCTAGGCCAACAGCTTGCAGTGTTGTTGGTTAGCACACGTTAGCTTAAAACGCTGATGCTCCAAAGCATCAGTAACTGGTCAGGCGTTTGCTTCCTATTGGAGGCAGGTGGTGAAAACAACTCCACCAAGAATTGCCTTGTCATCTCAGATCCTAGAAACACACAGAATGGTTATCAGTGTCTATGCATGGCTAGAACACGTCCGCTTGGGAATAGGGGCGTTTTCTAAGCTATGGTGTGCAGTAAAGCTGCGAATCTCACCTCTTCTCCCTTAGGGAAGGAGCAGCCAGCGTTGTTTGCCAAGAGCAATCTTTGGGAAGCTGTAATTACAAGGTTCCTTCTGCAGAATTATGAATAAACCAGGATCAAGGTTTATTCCTCCAGCCAGATAGTATAGGTAGTGGATACATAGAACAGCAAACTATAGATCATTTTGGATCCAGAGTTCCTGGAGTTGAAGGAGCAGGCCTTCTCGCCAGGAAGGCAGGGTTGGTTTGAATACTTTGCCTTCAGAGGAAGACGGATCCTCTCTTGATGCAGCGATGCTGCAGAAGTGGGCGTCTTTGTCCTAGTTATGGAGTATTAAAGGTTCACATGACATCACAGAGCTTCCTTCCTGCAACTCCTCCTCTTCCTCTTGAAGCTGAAAGTAGGTTAATGCAGTGCATTGTTGAATCAATAGTTATCCCAGCCTTTTGCTTTCGGTCCTTCATGGCCCGTGGTCCAACAGGGTGCTGCTTCTCACTTTGAAGCATCAACATGAAATCCTTTAAAAAAATGCTCGACAAGGCCACAATTTTAGAAAAACGTAATTAGCCAATCAGAGATCTGTAGAAAATTTCACAGTTTTAGCTGAGCCTTGGCCTGTCAACGCTGACTTTAGCCGATTTCTATTCTCTTTAAGGACATTCGTCTGTTATCTGAACACATTTATGCTTGCAGGGTCACGAGAGGGGTCGGTGTCTATCTCCAGCAGTCGTACGACAAAAAGCAGGATATTTAAGAACATTTATAAAATGAAATTCAAAGTATTTGTTCTACCCTTCCTGCTGTCAGTAGTCGTTAATAATTTACATTAGGAACAAAGGGAATGTTTCACCATGTGTGAAAGAGCAGTAAAGCTTTTTACTAGATAAAATTATTTGAATCTGCATCTTATCACGGCTCACTAAGCATCTCTCATGTGCATTTTCTAACGCAAACAGACACTAACCCTAACTGAGATTTCCAATAAAACATTGGACATTTCAAAATATAGCATGTTCTGCAACATAAGGAAATTAAAAACTTGCATTACTGCAACTTCACTGCTGCTTCATTTTTAAACTGCTTTCTGATACTGCAAATAACTAACTTTCAGTCTTCTTCCCACAGAAGCGACTTCCACACTGAAAAGTGTTGGTTTCTCCATTCACAGATGATGCAATCACTGATCACATCAAGATCAGATTTCTGAGTTTCTTACAGACCTGTGTAGCTCAGGCTCATGCCTTGGTGTCTCTCAAAAGATAAATGACTGAGATCTACACAGCATAAATGCATGCTTTCTGTGCAACATGAAAAGCATATTTTTTCACTAAAGTATGATCCTAAGCCTTTTGAGAATTGCACTGAAAGGAAAATTTCAAAAGCAATGCCTTATGTACAAAAAAAGCAGAGTATGTAAGATATTTGATCTTAAACAGATATGTACAAATGATCTCATTTTCCAAAAATACAACTGACTCATTTAATTGTGAGCAATTATGCATTCAACTAAAATCTGTTTATACATGCAGCTGCTTGGGAAAATGATTTTTATGGAAAGAATAGACCTTAATTTCACTTCTGAAGTCTCCTGTGGATAAAATCTACTCTCTGCTTTTTGAACATCACAATATAAACATGCACTCCTCTGACTATGCAAGGCATCAACTTAGAAATAAGCAAATAAAGTAAATGTTACATGAAGTTTTCTTTTTTAGGCAGACATTCTGAACCTGTGTAGACCTTTCCTCCCTGCAGACATTGTGAGTCACCGTAGGAACAGCACAGGTGTAATAATGAGTCCTGCATTCCACCGAGGAGCAGTCCTGCTGTTGTACAGCCTGATTTGCTTTCATGACTTGCTGGGAAACTTAATGTGCTTTCACTAATGTAAGGAGCCCACAATGCCTTGCCTGAAAATGATTAGTATATTGGGAGAAACTGATGAAACTAATATGAACTATTACTGGCAGTTCTTCTAGCTAATGTTATTTTAAAACTAGCAGGTCTAATACCTACAGCCACATATCTTTAACTGGGGGAGCTGTTTCAAATAATTTGCTTTTATAAAGAGATCTTCATTCAAGATATGGCAGGTGTGAAAAAAAAAATCTATAACATTTTAGAGAAAAGTTTAATCAAACTATGGCATGTAAACCCATTTGTTCTTTAGTTAATAACTGCTCACTCAGGGTTGTGCTGCCTGGGTAAGCTCAGGGAAGTAACAGCTGGAGAGCAAATTTATTTTGAGCTTTGGTCCTCCAAATTTCATCACCCAGAGTGACTCCATCTGGCCTGCAGAGAAAACTTTACTTACTTTTCCTCTCAAATTGCAAAAAAAGGTCCAGAAATCTTCTCGGCTGAAGTAAAAAAATATATTTTTTTATCATGTCAATGATAAGACTGCATACACTG
>NW_015113000.1:0-5178 GCF_001443285.1 Poecilia latipinna
GTCTTTGCAGTGCTCTTGTATTTGCTAGGCGTAACACTGTGAAGCTTCTGATTCTTTCTACTTGCCGTATAATGGGACGCTTTTGATCTCTTTGCCAAGTTTTGCTTTAGATAAAGGATGTAAATGTCAATGTGACTGATATTCATTTCTGGTTCAGACTTACAGTGATTAACGTTGCATGTAAACTAAAGAAAACTGAAGCTGAAACTGGATCAAAAGGTGATTGAACAAAGTTTTATATTAAGTGTGTGCACGCTTAGACATCACAGAGACATGAGAGTGTCAGAAGGAAGGAACAGCCATTTAACGTCTGACTCTTTTTCAAGTCAAATTCTCCGCCTTAAGCTTTAGTGAGCAGCTTCTCTACCTCTCACAAAAAGAAATCATAGATTTTGTTTTACTTTTCTCCGATAAAGATGGTTAATTCTCTTTGAAAAACTTCAAGAGTTCACATATAGAGCTCGGTGCAGCCTTGCTCAAAATCCCTCAAGAGATTAACGGCAAAACAGATTCAAACACACCCTTCCAACAAAATAATAACCAGGGAGAAATAATACCTGGATTCTGTCTTCTTTCAATTATCCATTGCCTGGAGCTGGCACAAAACTGGATGCAACATTTTAGCAGGCACACTGCTCTGATGCTGCGTTCGCTGCACGCTTTGTGCTTTGTAAATACGAGCTGCGGCAGTGCCGACTGTTATGAGGCAACACAAAGCAGAGGCTGTTTTTGCAAGCTGTCACCAGACTAATGAATTCAGGTGCACAAACAGCACACCATAAGATTTTTATAAACAAGTGGCTAATTTATTGTAAAAAAAACAACAAAAAAAACAATTGTTTAATATCATATGACACAGTTTAATCATCTCTGATGATCATTAATTCAAAGCTGTTAAAGTTGAAAGCAGCAGGATGAGTTTATGGAGAGACAATCTATTACTAATTACATGTTAAATTCATCAGTTTTCAAATGGGATTAAAAATACGTAGGAAAATGCTTCTCTTTTGCCTATTTAATATTTGAAAATATTTTAAATGCACAATATTTCTGTGTGTATGCATCCTTACTAAAAGGGCACAATTTCACATATAGGAAAGCTCAAGATGTTCATACTTCACTCCACAGAATCAATCTAAACCGCACTCCACACTGGTTCTCTATAGGCTCTTGTTGCAGGGTTGCAGCAGGGGCATTGTTCACTAATTGCAGCTGAAGCTGTTCAGTCATCCTGGTTCTCCTACTTACTAAAGGGTCTGTAGGCAAGTGTGATGAGAAAGAGAGTATGTGTAACATCATAAAACACTTTGCAGATTTCTGGTTATTATGTATTCACATCACAGCAGATGCTTTGTGAACTTGCATTCTGTGGACCTGCAGTTTGTAACCAGAGGATATATGTGCACTTTCCTTTTTATACGAGTTAGGACTTGAGGACTTAATGTGAAAATTAAGGCTACGTCACAACATTGGTTTTCTTTGCATATACAATTTACTTAATCTACTTTTTAACGGGACTTGGATGCATTTCAGTCTGCTTCATAACTTTGTATTTCTGAAGAACTTTGTCAAAATGTGATGTTTTTTTTTGCAAATATTTCATAGCTTCTGCATACAGTGAATTTCCTTTGTCAAAGAACATAAATTAAAGCATATTTTTCATTACTTGTTTTAGTAATAAGTAAGACAAAATTGCAGTGTGGTTCTTTTTTTTGTAAGTAGTTACACGGTGTTATTTACTCAGTCTAAACATCCTGCTCATGCCCACCTATATATAACTTTCAACAGCAATAAAAAGATGTAGAATTGACTTTATTTTCAAAACACAAGACTCTAGTAAAAATAGGAGTTGCATCTTTTATCATCCCCTGCCGAAACAAGCAGAGATTTGAAAACATTCACCCCACTCATGGCCGCAATAGTTGAGGTTTTACTCAGGTCCGCTAATAAAACGTATTGCTTCGCATGTTAGCTTTTAAACTGACCAAAACGAGTATAATAAAACACACCACTCTGACACCACCATGTGTCAATTTGTACACACTTTGTGACTGTTATGCATCCACTTTAGTAAGAAATGATTTAGAATAATTTTCCACAATCTTATCAAAGTCCAGTGTGGACTGGGAACTGAGATCACAGTGAAAGGGAATAGCTTTTAATTGAAAATCATCAGAAAATAGTCTGCGGTGAAAATCAAATATAGTGTATATTTCAACTTTTTTATTTTGCCTCCTTGAATCATCAAAATGCAAATTACTAAAGGAGGATGGAGGCTTGCAAAATAGTGAAGTACATGGCTAGGAACTGGAAGGAGTTGTGGACCTCTGTATATAAATGGACTCTGCAAAGTGCCTTGAGACATTTGTTGTTGATTTGCACCACATAATTAAGCTAAATTGAATTGAAAGTGATGACACTACAAAACAGGACAGGGATGAACTGAACCAGACCTATCGGCACAACACCTGGCAGCTCATTCTTGGTCCAGTGGCTTCGGGCTGCCATCAGCTGTCTGGTTGAGAACAACAGGACTACAAATATTCTCAAAATGTCTTCCATTTTAGAACAGAGGTAGTGTTCCTTTATGTTGTTGCAGTTACTTCCAGTTTGTTGTCTTTTGAAGCTTTTAGTGCTGGAGTTCAGGTTTAATGTGGGCAGTGAGAAGGAGTTTAACCTGCATTATTAGATTGCATTTAAACGCATTGGTTTTTATTCCGTAAGCAGCACATGGAAGTACTTTGTTTTTAGATGTCCTTTTCGAAAATACACAAGTAAAAATTAAGGTATGATGATTTGTGTGATTATCCTGGAGGAAAAAGGGTTTTCTGATATGAAAGCATACATCTATGGTCTAATAACTTTCTCATATCTTTAAACAGAGCTGCTTCAAGAATTTTATTATTATTCCCACCTCCCTGTGCTTTAAACTGTGTTCTTGCTGGGCTTCATTGTACATATCTCTTCAAGCAGATTGCTTTGATAAAGACTAAGCTTCAATTTTCCTACTGCTTTTTTTATTATTATTATGTGTGTTTGTGCTCTGCCTGCAACAATTCAAAATCCAAACCAACTGGTGGATAAAAGGAGAATCATCTTAGGGGAGAGCAAAAAAAAAAAAACAACAAAAAAATAAAAACAATGTGCCGCTGTATAAACAGAGTGCTCATTATTTCTACCTATATCTGTTGTAGAGATGGATACAGCAACTAATGGACCTGCATATACTTATAAACATCGTGTTCAATCACTGTGCTGCTTTTTGATTTTCCTCACACATATTTAACCCATCTCGTCTCGCTGAGTGAGAAGGTTAAATGGCTCCTTGTTAATTGGTTGTGTGTCTGTGCTTGTCTGTCTCCCAATCCATCCATTGTTGCCCCTCAAGGGAAATTAGGTCATTAGCCAGGACTGGCGGCTCCGCCTACATGTGTAGCTTTTCTTCCAGGACTACCACACAGATAATGGACGATTATAAATGTGGTGCTGTCACTGTTTGCAAAACAAATGATCCTGCAAAGTGTTGTCATTTCACTGCCTTCCATAGGAATCAGCTGCGTTGATCATCATTATTATGGATAAACTGTTGGTATCAGTTGCTATGTAAATGGGGGAAAATAGGTACTGAACTTTTTCATATCGGCAGGAATCCACTCGTACAAATATGCCCAAATAAGTTCATATGGTTTTGCGTAATAAAGTGGAATGACTGAAGGAATAAGTATTTAACGTCACAAAATGCATGCAACAGACATGAAAAACTAAAATAAATAAATAAATCAACAAAAAAATGTAAGTTTTATAAAAGCAACCCTGTTCATCTGTCCGAATGAGCATCAGCTGGGAAGTCCTAATTGACAAAATATAAAAAGGTTTTTTATTTACCAAGGTTTTCCACAAGCACCATCTCATGATGGGTAGAAGCAAAGACCTTTGCAGCCCTAATGATGGCATTCATAATAGATGCACCATTGTGGCTATAATTTTAAAGGGCAAATACCATAATTTCACCATAATCCATCAGCAACGAGCTTTATGACGGGGTAATCAGTTGTTCCCATGCCAACAACCACATACAGAGAGCTTCAGACAAACCAGGAATTAGAAGGCGCAGTGTTTCCATTAAAATAATTAGTAATGCACTTAACCACAATAGCTTAAATAAGTCTTCAATGTCATCACACATTCCATGTTTGGAGAAGATCTAAACTAACCGTCATGCCAACACAGGAGGGAACATGATTATGTGGGGATAATTCATTTCCATAATGGTACTGGCATGTAATCAAAATGAATGGATGAATTGTCTTTTCAGCGAGACAAGTCCCAAACTAGCTTTTCCATCCTATGCAGTTCTGCTCGAGACTCCCTTAAATGTGCCGTCTAAATTTTTTTTGGTATGCATTTTATCCAGGCCAATTAGCAAACAAAAGTGAACAATGACAATGAGTTTCTGTCCTTTTTTTTTTTTTAATTCTAGTCGGCCTGGTTATAGTTTCTCAATGGCAACGGAGGAAGTGAACAAACCCATTCACGTTTCCAAATACTGGACAATTAAAGTCAGAGTGAGATGAAAGTTTAAGACATTTCATGGCTGGCAGAGATGTCTTGGCCCCACAAAACAGACTTGCAACGAACTATGCAATCGCTTTTTCTTCTTTAGTCATAAGGATTAGATATCTCTGAACACTAATTTGCTTGCAATGACATTCTATTGTTGTAAAGAATAGTGTTAGAGATTTGCCCTTTAACTCATGTTTCCCATATTTGTTAAATGTAAGTTGTGATGGAACTCTTTCCTTGCAAAGGAAATTTAGATAATGGTGAATGAAATGGTGCAACACTTTCTTTTTTCTAATTTAATGTTTAATATTTTAATGTTTTCTTTTATTTCACTTTTAAATTTTAAATGTCTCTGAACACCTAGTTGAACAAAATAGAGATTCTGATATTGTTGAGAAGAATATGCTGTAAAGAATATGGTTTGAGATGATGAAATAAATCTACATTGTGGAGCAATGACTTGGCAGTATTTTAGAAAAATACATGTTACAAGGCCTTGCAAAACTGTATGCTACTGTCCCTCTGCAGACTGCTAGACTGTCCAATCAGAGTCAGGTATTGTGTAGTTGGTGCTTTTAATCAGTTTTCAGTTAACTAAATTCAAGTCTATGGAAC
>NW_015113000.1:7175-51376 GCF_001443285.1 Poecilia latipinna
TAATTTTAGTTGATTTTCTGTCTGTTTTAAGTAGGGCTGTATAAATAAATCGATTTGGCGATATATATCGATATTTTCCGCCCTCGGAAAGTATCGATTTTTCATCCGCGAGTATCGATCCGTTAAACCATAGGGGTCCATAGCCTGACAGCTCTTTTTAACGTCTAGTTTGTTACGGCGTAGCAGCAAGACTCCGCCTCCCTCAGTCTAACTTTCAACTCGAGCTTAAAGTGCACATTATAAACTACACACCAGTTTTTAAATTGTGTTAATAGGCCAAGTATAACCGGAGTTATGCTAAAATTAGTAAACCATATTTTTCCGAATGTCAGAGAAATGTCAAAAGCGCCGCCATTCCCCGGCTTTTCCGATTATGTGAGAGGGAATGAGCTTCCAAACGTACAAAACGAAACAAAACATAAGATTCCTGTGTTTTTGGAAATGTAAAATCTTCAATAAATAACAATGGGCTGTATTTTGTTGCTGAGAAACGAAGTTGCGCAAGTAACCGTGAAAGAGAAGCGGAACGGAGAAGCGGAAAGGAGTAGCGGCGCGAACGGAGCAGCTGAAAGCAGTGAAATCACGAAATTAATGCAAATTTTGACTGGTAGCATTCACTTCATAATTAGTTTTTAGCTTAGCGGCTTCTGTTCTGTATATAAAGGATTACCTGAAGAATGAACATGGGTTGATAACATCCGAAGCGGGCGCGCAGCGGGCGCGCAGCGGGCGCGCAGCGGGCGCGCAGCGGCGCTGTGTTTTGAGCAGGAAGAGGAAAAACCCCCAGCCGGAATCCACGGCGCAGTGAGGATTTCCATGATAACAATGGCTGATCGATCATTCTTATTAGCAACAGACAAAGTATCAGAGACTGAGAGTACTATGAGATCCTGGCAGTCAGAGATCCAAGCAGGGGAATAGCGGCGCTGCGTAGCTGCAGGGAGTCGATCACTACGGGGTGAGGCGGAGCCACTACTTTAGCAGTTAGTAGTAAGCAGCTTACAGCCACGGCTAACTCCGGGAGACAAGGTAGAAAAGCCTTTTTCCCCATAGTCCAAAAGACTGCATTTGTGGCTGCATTTTGGAGTAAAAATGCAGCCACAGTGTCCAAAAGAAAAAACATAAGTGGAATCATTTGCATATTGAGAGTCTACAGAGGCTGATAATCTCCCCACTCTGTTTCTGGATTACCGTTTAAACTTTTGAGTTTTATGTCAAATCCACATGAATTAAATGACAGAAACTAATTCTCTCACTGCATGTTTGGTTCATTTTGTCCAGCTGCAGACTGTTAGACTGTCCAATCAGAGTCAGGTATTGTGTAGTTGGTGCTTTTAATCAGTTTTCAGTTAACTAAATTCAAGTCTATGGAACACAAAATGTCACTAAAATCACTCTGTCCTTCTAAAATCTTTCAGAAAATTGTAAAAATGCACTGAATCGTAGTGAATTGTGTCAGCAGCCCCATTATGAATGCAATAGATGCTTGCAAAGTCATTATTTTGCCCTCTGTATGGCCTGGTGTGATTCCTGACTGGCTGATAAACAGTTGTGTCCAGTTAAGCCTGACTGTATTATTTGGTGACATTTTGACAATGCCCTGCATTTTTCTGTTCTAATCCTCTGCATGTGTTTGCTTGTGTGCATGCGTGCGTGCGTGTGTGTGTGTGTGTGTGTGTGTGGATTTCCTTGCATTAAATCTGTAATTAAGCTCATAATGGATCATCTTAATTGCAACATATTTTTTAATAAATTACCAAATGGAGAAGGCTATCTTTGGCATGACAGTGTTTAAAGCCCAATTAGCTTCAGCATGGTGCAAATTGACATGCTGCCTCACATCACACGCTTTAACAGGATAGGCTTATAATTTCCGTCCCCCCAGAACAAATATTCTAATAACCGTGCTCTGTCCGAGGGGGGGAATCACTGATAATGGCAGGTAGATCCACGACTGTGTGGACTGTGGCTGAAAAAAAACTCAAAAAGTATCCGCATATGGATGTCTCACATCAAAGCAGCTCCTTCAAAGGCAGCCATTATATTCCAGTCAGGAAAACTGAGGCATTTTGAGATTGCAAAGACACAGCATGCCCTGCACCCCTCTCTTTCTTTCATGCTACTCTTTTTACTTTAATCTTTCTTCTCTCCGAGTTAATCATTGTACGGCTGATGGGGTTTAAAAGCAGGGATGTTGAGAGGGTGCAGGACAAGAGCCGGTCACAGGATGACCCCTTTATCAGCAGTGAGCAGGCTACGACTGGGCCTCAAGTTCTCGACTAAATAATTCCTCTGGAGAACTTTGGTTCTGGCTCAGATTGTGAGGGCGCTCTCACAGACAGATGTGTCGAGGTAACTGACCCTGCGGCCGCCTGTCCGGGTTTCCAGACTGTGGGAAGATGGTGCATATTTTATCAGAAGTCCAATTTCTCTGTAAGGTAATTGATACCACACTATATCTGGTGTCTGGACATTTTTGAAGTGCTCCTACCGTTTTTTTTCCCCTTCCTTTTCTTAGACATCTCTTCCATTTTTTTTTTTTTTTTTCTCGTAACAACAGACTTTAACCGTGACACATCCAAGTGCTTCGGGATTTGTGGAATTTTTCCAGCTAAGGATGAAGGACAGCTTGGAGGCTTTATGAAAAATACTGAACAAAGCGGAAGCAAAGCTCAAACACAAGAAAAAGCCAAAGGTGACAGCAGCTACATTTTATTTTTGCTGGTTGGAATACAAGCGGTTTGTACTACAAACAGCTGCCTTTTTTAGTTGCTTTCTCTTGCGGCCTAAAGCGAATGCTGACTGTGTGGTTCATCTTTCAGGTCTGCAAGCAGAAGAACATGTGAATACTTAACTTAAAGGTTTTTAAAACGCTGAAGCATGGCCCCCAAGATCTGCTCGGAGTTGCTAAAATCCTCTAAAGATATTAAATTGTTCTCTTATATCCTCATCATATGCAGAAGAAATAGTCCAACATCTTGATCTCCATACATTAAACTGAGACAGATTAAGACTTTTTGCTCACGGTGCTGACTGCTGCTTTTAATTACTGCAGTACTTTCAGCTGTGGTGGCTCTATTTTAACACAAATATGATAGGTTACTGCTGCATTCATTGGTGCGCAGATATATTGATCAGTTATATACTTTGCTCAAATCAGGGGTACAAGGCTATGTCAACACAACATCTTTGAGCACTTTCAGGTCGTTTGGCCGTTCATGATGGAGAACATAAACAGGTCAAGTATATTTGGACGTGTGAACGGCCATGGGAAAAAAAAAATCCGATTTGACAAAAAATTGAAATTGGGTCATTTCAGGCTGCAGTCTGAACGCAGTCTTGGTTTATGACAGTAAAGTTTTCATAATATATTATCCAATCAAATCCAATCAGATTTTTTTTTAAAAATCAGTTCGACAGATGATGTGTGCCTCTGCAGGGAGCAGTCTTTACTGCATTACAAGATTTACAGTACAAGAAGATTTCAGCGCCAAAACTGAAATGCAATGAACATTTACTGTGGCAAAAACTGATTCAGCACATTTTGAATCTAAAAAAGCAATTCGGTTTCACTTTCTTAATAGATCTAACAGATGGATGCTGGTGTATATTGGATTCTTTTAGCTGCATTGACACTTCAAAAAATTTCTAGTTGTGATTTTTTTCTTTCTCTTACGTAGCAAACAGTTATTTGTTAAACAACAATTTTGTTTTAAGTTTTAGATTAACTCATTTAAAAAGTGAAGTAGGGAGAATGGCACAAGGAAGCTTAGCAAATTGCAAAAAATAAAAATAAAAAAATCTGCATGCTTTGAGCTTCATCTTCACATGTAAATTTTCACCAAGCTTTTGAAGCCTGGCATGATTTTTTTAATGGTTGCATCGCATTTGGTAATCGAGTCACCGTCAGTCAGAGAGAGGAAAGATCCCACTCATTGTGGATAAACATCACAGAATGAATATGAACCACTTAAAAGTGCTAAATTATTGATTAAAATGTCTTCCTTTCAGTGAAAGATGCAAATTGTGATTTCATACCAAGTAGATGAAACAAATCTCATTCGAAAAGAAATATCCAAACAGTAATTTTCCACTTACTGCACAATATCCAAGTTTATGTTACTGTCATCACATGCAACCTCCTTGAGTAAGATGTACATATTTATTTTTCTTCAATTTTTTTATACTGAGGAGAATATTTCTGTTGATCCATATCTTGTTCGATTAGTGAGATTTATTTTTATTGTAGCTCCCAGGTGAACAGATGTCTTTTGTTTCAAACCAGTTAAAGCAAACATACAGCATTTGCATCGGTACGCAACGAGTTTTCCTTCCCACTAAGTGGTGTCTGCACTGGTTGTTATTAGTTCAGCACTGTTACAGATTTGTTTGAAGGTGTTATTTTGTCAAACACTGCCAGACTTTTGCAGTCAGATATTTCAAATTACGAAAGCTGAGTTTTTCATCCTGAAGGAGACCTTGCATTCAAACAGCTATTCAGAGGAAGAAAGATATCAGATCACAAGGTCAAATTATAATAAATGGAGACTGTCTTATGTATGCAAAGATTTCTTAAATATGTCTACATAAACCATTTATGTCTGCCGTTTTTTGTCTTGTATGCAAATGAAAGGAGTACAGATCAGACTTTTCTTGATTAACAAGGATTTCCACTTTTTGTTAAGGTCATTCTCCTATACTATATTACATAATAAAGAAAACCAATGCCACAGGTTTTTAACAGAGGCAGCAGTAAAATTACAAGATTATTTCCATCTTTCCATCTTGGCATGTTTCTGATCTTCATCTGATTTTAGTAAATTTGGGGAAAAGCACCACAGTACATGCTGTTGGTTGAAAGACACGCAATGGAGACAGTCGATAGCTTTGATGTATTAATCAAAGTTTGAAAAAACTCCCAGATTTTTCTGTATTTCTGTATAAGCTGTATAAGTTTATGTTCTGTTCAATGGTTCTCTTACCCACAAGCGAACAATTATTTTTTCCAAAAGTAGTAGACAAACAGGCATGTTTTTAAGGGAAAAGCCATCAATTAAATATAGTTTATTTAAGAACAGTCTCTACTTCATTGTAAGTAAGCTAAAAATATTATGGCAGCCATTGCAACTAACCAACCAAAAGTGACCCAAAACTTATACACTATTCCTCTACAGAGGGGACAACATCCAGATCAGCATTCTTACATGTAAATAATGATAGTTGCATCTCCATTTTTCCACCGCACATCACTGGGCTTAACAGCTGTGATGTCAGGAGACGTACAGTCAGCAAACTGTTCCTGTGGGTCAGACCAGGCTGATCTTCTAACCTCGATCTGGTGTTTCTTTGTTTCCAAATCCTCTGAGGGAACAATAGTTTGACCATCTATAAGGGATAGTTTTCACCTGTTGGTAGAATGTGAATATCAAGAATGGAAAGTTGTGGGAATTTCATGCACTGATAATTTAACTATTTTATTTGTTAATTTTGATCTAATCTGTAATTTGCTGTAAGCAGTGCTGTTAGACCTTCTCAGAAGTTTATTTTATAATCAGCGATAGCCTAACTGCACAGTGCAGGGAGGAAGCATGTGGGGATTGCTGGGTCAGCTTCAAGTTAGATTCTTCTGACCCCTTGTCTGTTTGGTACCAGATGAAAACTGAACCATGACTAATCCCGTTTCACTCCAGGTGCATGTTTAACACACAGCCCCATTTCTTAGGGTGACTCTGATTTCTCACGGCTACCATGTGCAGGACACTGTGTGTCTCACAGCCGGTGCTTGTGCAGCAAAAAACAGAAAATGAAAAAGCTTGGCTTTAAAGAGAAAGTTGTTTTGTAATGGGTTCAGAATAAACTCTGTAAGTTAGATTCGCCCCACTGAACCATAAAATTTGCAGGTCCACTGTTACCAAATCAGGAGTTGTTCTTTAATTAACTTTATCGGAAGCTGACATTTTGGGAAATTTCATTGTCATGTTCTAACGTGAGACATGAAACATCTGGTTCTAATTTAGCACTGATTTCTCCCTTTAGTAACACCTAAAATGTTTGTGTTATAAAAGAGGGAAAATAAGAAATGTCAGTATTTTACTTCTTTACAAGAACTAAGCGCAAGATTGAAAATTACTTGAAGGCTTCTTAGAAAAAAAAAAAAACCCTGCAGTGATTTAGTTTTGTGATGATGTGTTTGTTCTATTATGACTTGAAAAATGTTTCTCTCTACATAAATATTCACAATTTAAATCCTGAACTCTGTTGGCATTACAGCTGCAGTGGCTTGTTTCTAACATATTCAGTCCAAGGCTGCAGACCAAAAATCCATCAGAGGTTTTGACTCCTAAAGTGAAGCTGAAGCGCGTCATGCTGGCTGAGTCTGATTTTATTACACCAGGTTAATCTCTGAGGGGTGGGGGTGGGGGGGTATTTTCTGCGGCAGTCCAAAGCTATTTATATTTATTAAAGATTAATTATTGTGCAAAAGCCAAAGGCAGGAGCAGAGTTTCTAAGAGGGTTTGGTTTCTTTTTCTCTCACCCCAGTCTCTGCGGGGAGAATTGTCGCACAATTGACTTATTTTCTTGAAAATTGTAGATGGTAACTAAGTTGTCTCAAGATCCACCGCTCAAGTGAACCATCTGATAACTTATTTATAAATTTATAAAGTAGAAAAAGCTGCATTTAGGTCATGTGTGTTAACAAAACTGTTAAAAAAAAAAAAGGAAACAGGAGTGAGACCCTTCAGCTGTAGTTGCAGTTGTAGTTTTTTTTTTTTTTTTATGGAGTGATAGTCGGTGTCCCTGTGAGATCGGTTTCTATATTCCCACAGTGATGTTTCCAAATGCAGTCGGGTGGATGAGATGAGCGCTCCGAGATGTGAGATTACCCACCTCGGGAAGGCAGCGCCACTATAAAGGACAAATGTTGTCCATTTTTTAAACGACAAGACGAAACAACTCCATTATATGACAAGGTCAGAAACAGGGCAGCAGTGGAAAGGAGGGAGGGCAGCATGCAGCAAATGGATTCTCAGCATTGTAGATAAGGCTCTGATGGCGGCACAACCGCCTACACGATTGTATTATTTTCTGTCACAAAAGCCTGTTGTGTAGCCCGAGATACTGTGGCACAAGGTCGTTCCAGTTCTTAGCTGCTGCCCGAGCGCAACATCTACCCAGCATGTTTGATTCAGGGTTCCTTCAAAAGCAGCATTGACGTGTCAACCAACACAAAGAAATAAAAAGGCCGCTGAGCTATTTCTCACCGTCAAGGCCTGGCTCGGACTCAGATATTTTGCAGTTATGTGATCACACATTGAGCTGATTTAAACGTTATTTGTGTCCAAGCATAAACATTAATTCAGTCAAACAGTTAAACCAAGACTAGTTGCAGATGTATTTAAACTATTTGGCAGAATTGCACAAAAGTTCTCTGAAACATTCAGAAATAAAAAAAAAAAAAACTGTTATGAATTAGACTGTGACATGTTTAAAACCTGAACTATTATTTGTTGGACTTTGTAATACTGCTTGTTCACTAATGTTTTCCAACAAACTTCTGAGGCCTTTGCAGAAAAGCTGGATTTGTACTGACATTAAATCACACACACACACACACACACACACACACACGTGAACTTTGTTGACTACTTGGCTGCCTCCGGAAAGTGACTGGTTTCACTGTGTTTTATTTGTTTATCAAGTAAAGGGGCTGAACACCAATGCACTCTTTTAAAGGTTTTTATTTAAAAAGATGTTGAAAGCCAGATCCAACTTTCCTTCCATTTCACAATTATTTACTGCTTTGTGTAGCGCTAGCACACAAAACTTCAATAAAATACATTCGACTTCATTATTGTAATGCGGCATGTGGAAAGGTTTAAGGGCAAGGCCCTGGTTTCAAATTGTATTGTATTTGTGGCCAGGCATCAGGCGGAAAATTACTGGGCCAAGTATAATGAGAGCCTTTCTGCTTCATGTCAAATGTGTGCTGTCCAGACGTCCACAGGAGAGAAAAGAGGCATTCGCCATTCATCCCAGATTCCGGCTGTCGCGTTGCTTTTAGACTTAATGTAACGTGTCACCTCAGGCTTTTCTCTCACCAAAAAATAACCAGCCTTCTGCTTTCATTTTCCCCACCTGAAAGCCAAATGATATTTTGCACGGAGCTGAAAGCTATTTGTGAGAGATGGTACAGATGCTCCTCAGACTGGTAATACAGAACGGAGGCATCCTCCTTTTCTTGTTGTTGACTGTATCCAGTGGAGCATGACCAGCAAAAGAGATGGGAAGCAAAATCCCCAGACACTGCAAAATGAAACTTGTGGTGTCTTCTCATTATTTTTATTTTTTATTTTTTTCTCGGCATGCTTCTGATTGTAAACTGTAGTCAGGTTCATTGCCGGTTTTTGCGTGAATGGCGGCCTGGACAAGCCCTTCCTTTGGTGTTCCCTAACAATTGCCCACATAAACAATACCTACATAAGTATCCCTCTTTGTTTTTTTTTGTTTTTTTTTTGTTTTGTTTTTTTTCAAATCAAGATTTCTTAAACTACAGACTAGGTTTCAAAGAATGTGTAATATGAAATATGTGGGCCATGATGGCTCATCAAAAATGGTACAATTTTGATGAGCCACATCATCAAAAATGTACCATTTTTGGTACATTTTGTGCCACTTCTGACACTGAACATCATGTACAAACTTGAGCCTCATTAGTCAGCTGTGGTGTATCATCACATTTCTTAAGGTCCTTAAACTGCTGAGTAGCCACTCTTTGTTGGCTGAACATGAAAGTCAGCAACGTTCC
Source organism: Poecilia latipinna (assembly GCF_001443285.1). Taxonomy (NCBI): domain Eukaryota; kingdom Metazoa; phylum Chordata; class Actinopteri; order Cyprinodontiformes; family Poeciliidae; genus Poecilia; species Poecilia latipinna. The sequence continues at coordinate 15,982 of NW_015113000.1, forward strand.
TTTTTAGACAAGGACTAATGTCACCTCCATAGACCGATTCCCACTGGGATCTGAGCCCTATGACCCACATTAAAATCACTAATGGTTACATCATATACGATATTCTGTAGCGTACGGAACATCTCCTAAGCAGCTCATTCTGAAAGGAGCTCCAAATAAGCAGAAAGGCGAAATCTTATTATCTGAGAATGACTTTTTACAACCAGACAGTATAATAATGTGGTACTGCTCCAGGGTTAACACCGGGTGATTCAACCTAAATATGTTGGTGCCGTACTGGTTCCCGTGATGCCAAGAGTCTCCCACACACCTGAAACAATGGGCAACCGAAGTTCACCATGGAAGGAGTTCGTCCACTGCGCAGCTTGTCACGTCATGCTGACACTGCTATAGACTCCTCTACAAAGTCAGTGGATTTCTCCACTAAAGGGAGAATAACAAATGCACACTCTGTTGCCAATAACTCCTTCATTTTTTAAATGACTTATTTTGCTCTGAGGGCTTAGACTTTTTGTTCATTTTTGAGACATGGCAGTGGGATAATGAAGTTTTACATCTTCTGGAACTCTTTCCTGAGGGGTGCTCTGTTTTTATCTGCACCACGGATGATGGGCCATAGAGGTGGTACTGCTGTCTTTTATAAATTGACTTTTTTTTTTATGTCATTTTAGACGATCAGGATCAGAATCGGCAAAGTAGAGCCTACATATGCCTTTCTGATTTATCAACCACCTGGACCTGTTTAGTCTCTTCTCTAAAACTCAGTCGAACTAAATAAGACCATCTTTGCTGGGGACTTTGACATGTGTGTTGATGATCCAACAAACCATCACGCTATTGCATTTCTCAACATTATGGGCTCTTGTAACTTCTCTGAGTTAGCTCAGCCTGTGTCTGGCTACGGTTTGGTGTTTTTAGTCACCTTAAAGTTGTCTCTTTTAATATTTCCATTAATTTGGAGTCGTCTTCTCAGGTTTCTGCTAAGCACATTAAGCACTTAACCTTGCTTTAATTCTATGTAATTTTTGTTGTACTGCACTTTAAAAGTAAAACAACTTGCCTACTGAACTTTAAGTAATACAGAATTGAATTTTAAGAAATAACATCATCCCTCAGTGGAATTGTTAATAGTTTGATGCTCATTATTTTATCTGTTTTGTCCACTATCTTTGCATATCAACTCAGTGATATGCATGACAATTAACATTTTTGTATTGAATTTGCGTGTACTCTATGCTTACTGACCATCCCCAGGTGTGTTTAGGTTGAAATGACATTATTCTCACCAAAGCAAAACAAACAGGGAGAGATTGCTTCAGAGAATACTGCAGGGCAGTTTGCAGGTCATTCAGTTTAAACCAAGTGTAAAACTGGAATTAGTTTTACTGAAGTAAGGCTCAGAGGAAGTGGAGAGGTTTGTGTGATTTTTATTTTTTTTTACATTTCAAAGAAGATAGACTTTGATGCTACTTGAACACACAGAAAAAGAATACTGTGATTGTTTCTGACTGTTTGCTGCCGAGTAGGCAAAAATATTTCTAAACGTGGGAGGCCATTAGTCTGTTCGGATTGCAATCTGTTTTCTCTGTGTAACAAAATAAGCAAATCTCAGACCAAACACTGTTTTTTTTTTTGTTTGTGGATCAGAATTGACAGAATTCAAAGTAGAAACACTGAGTTTTAACTTGTCTCAAAACTTTGTCTTCAAACTGCCATCTTTGATTTTTATGACTGTCTGAATGAAGCCCTTGACTTTTTCTCCAACTTAGAATATTTGTCCGCTCTTCTTTGTTACTGTAGAATTGGTAAAGTTAATTTTAAATGTAGAGATTTTTAAGCATAGAACTGAATTTTAAGCATACATCAAAATGGCTGACATTTGGGCCATTCCTTTGTTCCACACAGTTTGTGAACTCCACCAGCCTCAACGTAAGACTACCTCTAACATGCACCATGATGGTGTTTAAGGTTTAGAGATTTAGAGCTCTGGGGTTTTCCAGGCACATTTTCTGCCATTGATGCCAAAATAAAACTCCATCTTTTATCACATCATAAAACCGTTTCCTTGGGAACATTTGGCTTTTTTGATGGTGTTGATTTGGAACAACTGCTTACTTCTTGGCCAGCGCTCTCAGTTCCGGTAGATGTTAAATTAGCTTCACTATAGACAGTAACTTTTTAGCAATGCACAATTTATGCAGGGTTGACTGTTGCTGGTTCCTTGTTGGTTTCAGAAGATTCTAATTAACCATCAATGGGAACCGTTTGATTAATAGAAACTTTGGTGTACTTAAATATTCCAACAGGACTATGACCCCAAACAGCAATTAAAATATGTTTTTAGAATATAATGGCCCTTAGTTGAACCCTTAAAGTACAATTTTGATTATGTGAATTGGAGAAAATCTACAGTAAATTATTAGTTGTACTAATTAAGAGGGTAATAATAAAAATTGAACAGTTGGAATGCATTGTTAAAAGCCCCAAAATGAATGTGATGCACCATAACAAGTGGACGTGAACTTCTGGCTGGTACATGTGTGTCCACAGTTCAAGGACCTTCAAGTGCTTCTGTATACTGGAGCAACACTAAACACAGTGTGCTATAAATACTAGAACAAAAGCTCCCAGGTCAGATTCCACATCAAGCATAAGTTTGCCTGGATATAAATGTTTGACTGTCAGATTTTCAGTAACTCGGCTGGAATGAGCGTGTGATGCAGAATAGAAATTGAAGTCAGTGGCAAATGCAAATCAATATAAATTGTGCAGCAGCTGCATAAAAAGTAAGCATTCACATGTATAAAATCCATGACCTAGTTAGTAGGATTTTTTATGATGAAAATATTGCCTGACAGGATCTCATTGATAGCCTAATGATTTTTTTGTCGTATGTGAAGTGCACAGGGAAAACCTGCTAATGGATGAATGTATTTTTGTTCCAGGTTCACAACATCCAGGAACTATCCAGCAGTCAGCTAGTTTGATGTATTATTTTCCGCAAATTGTTGAGGCTGCTGCATCAAAACAAAAGTGATTACTATATTCGCATCTGTCCTCTTCACTTATCTGCATTTTTAATTTTTGCAACGTCATGCAAACTCCAGAGGCCTGCAGAGGCTCACAAAAAAAACAAACAAACCGCCAACTGGAGCTGCAACACTCGGTTACACTGACATCTGTCTGGAAAATGCTCCATTTCAATTGGAGATAATTTACCATGAGATATGCATAAGCGGGAAGCCCGGAGAACCTTCTGCAGTTATGTTTTGTCTTGATAAAACCGCTGAAGTAATTGGATTGTTTGATGCACTAACGTACCCCTAATCCACTGTGTCAAAGTTTGCAGAAAAACATTAAGACGCACTCATCAATTGTAATTTTTGGGGGGAGTATTTAGACATGAAGCTTCCTAAGCTACTTGTTTTTTTTTTAACTGCTTGTGGTACTTAAATAATTTGCAAACATATTCTTCTTGGCAGATAATCCTCCTTATCATTTGTATTAGAAATTTAACTTTCAGTTTTTTCTTTGCAGTGGATTTTTTATCTTTCTTTGTAAAAATAAATGTTATCAATGGAGGAACCCCAAAACCTGCAGAAAAAGTTCAGAAACTTAGTGCTTTGCTTTGACGGTCTTAACATTGAATAACCAATGTTCCAGCAACCTTATGCACATTTCCCTGCTACACAAACTGTCTGGCCACAGGACAGGACAGGTCATTTGACTTAGTAACAAAGGGAACCCTGCCTTTCACTTTGACCGTCATTGTGTGCCGGGTGAAAAACGTGTTTGACATTGCTTGGCAAAACGTATTTATTTTACCAGCATAATAATGTGCACAACCTAGAACACAGTTTGCAGGTTATGCATACAAATATCGCTTGTAACTTTTTAAAAGCTGACACTGTAGCTAAACGGCATGTTGTCTTCACACTATGGTGTAGCACCTTCACTGGGAATGCTTGGTTAGGGACTCCAACATCCATCGTTCAAAAATGTCTTTTTATAAACCCTCAGCCGATCTGGTCCAGAGATGACTAGCTTTAATGCCTCTAATGGATGAAATGATACTTCAGTAACAGACGTCTGAAATAAATGATCAGACTGCTACTGCCTTTTGCAGAAGCAGAATTGTAATAAATGCTGTCTGCAGAGATACTGAAATGAGACGGACCAAGCTTCTGTCATTCGGCTGCATTCACTCTGAAACTATAATATTTCACTTCTGGACATTTGTCTATTGGCCCCATTTTTCCGACTTTTGCTTCTCCATAAGGGCAAAACATGTTTGCCTGCAAGGACAGACAACAACAACCCCATGAACCAGCCTGCTACAACTGATTTCAGCCTCTCTCAGATTTTTTTTCTCTCCATCTTTTCCCTCTTTTTGCCCTTTTCATCCTTCTCCATCTGTCTGGGCTGGCAGATAGGAGTGGATGTTATCCATCAAAACATGTAGTTAAGTTAGCCATTCTGCGCTGTGAATGCTACCATGTTTTTTTTTTTTTTTTCCCTCTCACTGTTGAACACTGCCTCTTTGGCTTCCAATGTGCTTTAAATTTGGATCTGTATATTCATGCTTGAAGAAGCCAAAAGCCACTACAGGGAGTCGTTCCTTCCCAGCACCCCTTTCCTTTGGCTGGCGATAACTTCAGTCAAGGATGTGGGTAAAAGGAAGGAATCAGGTTTAAAAGGCACGCCTCCACCAACTGTGCCTCCATGTGTTTTCCTCTCTGTGGCACTACTAACATTGGCAGTTTGACACTCTTGCAGCAGAAACTGACACGAGCCAGTTCACGCAAATTAGCCATTTTTAATTTCCTGCTGTGTGACCCCTTTTTGTTTCTCCTTGTTTTTACGAGCGCCTGCTAAAATTTTCAAGCAAAAACAAAGGGAGGGGAGGGAGGGGGGAATAAAACTTCACTATTGCCAAGATGGAAGGTTGGGGGAAAATGTGTTTTTTATTGTTAGTTTTACTGTAATCTTTAGATTGATCTCCTGCCAAGGCAAAATATGTGTTGGATTGATTTGAGTTTCCACAGGGTTTTTATGCACTGATCAAAAGCACTGCCTCAGAGATATAATTCTAGGAGAGTGGGCAGTTAAGTATTTATTTGTGACAGTCACAGATGAACTAAAGAATAAAGGCAGCGGGTAGATAAAAAGGCAAGTGCAGGCTGCACAGGAAGACACTTTGTTGTAACTCCCCAGATTGTGCATTAGCTAAATAACTCTTTTGTAAGTCTTTGAAACAAAAGCAGCCAAAGGAGACTTTGAAAGCCACTAATACACTAAAATGAAAGACCAAGCAAACAAAATAACCAATTTTGGCTTTACTCTAATGCATCATCAAACTTTTTTGTTTCAGAGCACCCATTCGGACAAAATCCTACCTAGCAAAATATAAGGGTAAGATTTTGACACATTAAAGGAAAAGCTATAAAATCACATGCAATAAAAAAAATTTAAGAGAACTTTTAATTTCTGCTGATTTGACCATTTGCATGTACAGTTCAGACCAGATATTAAAAACACCAAATCTTCTTCTCACTGTCTGTCAGTAAATCAGACTTTTAATATTTTAGGCCTGTTGGGATTAGCAAACCGTTTCTATTTCCAAATGGCAGACTAATGAGAGAGAGCGAGAGACTTTTCAAATTATTATTATAAATTCTTACTATTACTTACTCTGAAGTTTGACGTTTACATAGATTATGATTATTATGCCGTTATGCAAAAGCAAATGATCATTTGTACATTTAGTTATTTGGAAGCATAAATAAACTCCAGGCATCACACCATTCAGCAAGAAGAAAGACTCGGTGTCCCTGAAAACAAATGTGTGAGAAGCCAATTACTGCAAAAACAACAAAAACATCCACATGAACTCCAGGACGGAGACCCAAATGTCTGAAGACATGTCTTGTGGTTTGATCAAATTAAACCTCCAGTGTTTGGTGAAAATGACCACTTGTCGCATTTGGAGGAAAACGAGAAAGCTTGCATTCCTGAAAACACCATCTCAACTGTAAAGCACAGAGGTGGCAGCATCATGTTGTGTTGATGATGTGCTGGAGGACGGGTTAGTTCACAGCACACATTAGATGCTATCATGAGGAAAGAATCATATTGAAGTTACCGATTCAACGTCTAAAGACATCAGCCAGGAAGTTAAGCTGGAGTCACCATAAAATACTCTGAAATACTTTAACACTGGAAGATTTCATAAATGAATATTTGTTGGGTTAACACTGAGTTTCAATTGCAGCTTTTATGTGTCCTTACCTCTTAACTTTCACTAGAGTAGTTGGCTGTGGGTGGATATTTTTTCACTGAAGGATTCCTGTTTGTGTCATCTATACAGCATCATTAACTGCGGTATCATAATTATACCTCAAAATCTGCCGTTTCCAGCATCCCTTCTCTCAACCCACATGAAGTGCTGGCAGTCTCCCTCTTAAGAAACAGCAACCCATCTTTTTACTCAATAACGTTATGTGAGGGGAAAAAAAAATCGTTGATTTAGAGCAGAAGGGCTTGCTTTTCAAAAAGAGGATTGATAAACTAACTTTTCCCTCCGAGCTTCCTATCGGGCGCTTAGAGACACAGAAGCAATGCTGGGAATTGAAGGGGAAGTCGAATCGATCCTTGAATGAAATTGAATGGCCTGAAAATCAAGCCGTTGGGGCTGCCGTCTCCCTTGAGGCCACGGGCTTCCCACACTCTTCTGCCTCGCATGAACATCCTGCTGATTCAAAAGAATGCATACATCAAAGTGGGTCAAACCACTCGGGGGATAAGAGCCAGAGAAATTAACAGATCAATCACGGAGGCAGGGAGTCCTCTGTTGCCTGATGCCGCGTCAATCCGTCAGACACACTGATTAAGTAGTAATATACGGATGCATCTGCAGTGACATATTTTAGTGATGTAAATAAGTCAGTGGAGCTCGGGGAAAATTAATGACCCACTTTGGGTTTCTTTAATTTCCATATGTCCTCTTTTCTGATGTTGAGCACATGGCTGTGAGGAGAACTATTAGTGGGGAAGGAAAAAAAAGTTGAGCGAAGCTGACTTCAGCAGCTTGTTAAATAACATAAACTCAAACTGAAGTTTCTGGTAACCACTGAGGGAGAAGAGGTGGAGAGAGGAGTGGTGTTATTGATGAGAGATTTGGAAAATAAAAATGACTCGTGTCAGTAAATTATTTTCTGCACTCATCACGCCAGAGTAAGATCGCAACCTTGGAGAACAGTAAAAATATTTTAGCACTTTATAAGAATCAAAATTGCCCTACAAACCTCAAAAGCTGCAAAATGTTAATGTATTTTATTGTTTTAACCCAGTTTAACAAAGCATTTCAGAGGACTGACCATGGGAATGCTTATCACTGATCTATATCTTCTGTTTTTGTAATAAAACTATTTGAACAGCTTTTGAAAGGAAAACATTTTGTATCTGTGGTGATTTATTTTCAACCACAAAAGGCAAGCAAAGGAGGTATAATTTCTCTTTGTGTAAATACCCATGAACAGTGTACAGTAAAAAAAAAAAAAAAACCTGCAGGCTTTTTTTTATCCTATCAGCTAACTCTGCGCTCTTCCATGCCAGCTAAATAATTTAAATAAAAAATCATAGTTGTTTTTAAACTATCTCGCTATTGCAGTGGTGTCTTGTGTTAAAGTTTTTTTTTTAATTTAAACTGGCAGTGTTTGTTTCAGAATTATATAAATTAAATATAGGTCAACTGCAGGTAGGTAAATGCAGGCTAAATATTGCATACAGCTTACTCTGAAAGAGGTTGCACTTACTGTTGACTTATGTGTATTTTAGTACATTTTGTCAGTATGAATACGTTTGTATTTCTATATATTTTTTCCCCTGTTTTATTAAGTTTTTCTGTCTTCTGCTGTATGATATTGTGTTGTACGACCTCTGAAAATAGTCTCCAGCCCCACTATGAATCTAGCATTGTTCCAAAGCACACTGGTTACTTTCCCAGAATGGAAATTATGCATTTACAGAATTTAAAAATGCTAACTTATAGAAGAACACACTTCCCTGAAACTTACAGGGCTCTCTCCGAGAACTTACAGGTTACGCTTTCTTACTTAAAACTAGTGGTTTCCTTCTTGCACTCATCAGTCTTGTCAAAGAGCACATATTCTGAGGTGACTTGTAATCAGGAACTTTCTTGCATCTAACAGGTTACATTGTTGACTTGTTGACCTGCAGGTCATTTGGAGATTGGACTCTACCGAGGTAACTTGTAATCTGGTGTGTTCCGTATACTCATGCATTTTTTTCTGACAGTGGAATTACGTTTTGTATTTAGAGTTGTACATTGTGCTTGCAAAGATATTTCATTCAGGGACTATGTTCTACTTTGAAATTCAGCATTTATGAACTTAGATACTTTCCAGTATCCTGCAAGTCACTATAAAATAACCTGTAAGTTGAGAAATGTTACATTTTATGTTGTGTAGTAACCAATATCGTGTTTTAATTGGCTTCATGCAGCATGTTTTTTGTTTGTTTTTGTTTATTTTGCACTGAATACTATCCCAGTACTTTGAATGTTGTTAAACATGAACAGTGTTCCCTCTTAGAAATTTACATTTTGCATGTAAAGTTTAAAAACATGTCAAGTTCCCCTAAAAGGAAGCTCAACTTCATATTAACTCCTCTTGATCTCCGACTGACTCTTGCGAAAACATTTCAAGGAGGGATAAAAGGCTTCTTTGCTTACATTCATCCTGCTAGCACTCGGCATATGTAATGTGTCTAGAAAATGGTAATGCACAGCAAAAAGATAAGAAGAAATCTTCTTTTATATTAACAATCAATGATTTAATAAGCAGAGGCCAGTGTATAAATCTTGTACATACATGTATCAACTTTTTGCTGCGTGAAATTACATTCTACTCCAAGAATTGTATAATCCTCCAATGTAAAGCCTTTACTCTTCTTTTCTGTAAAAAGGAAAGATGTTGGCCGAAAGAAAGTAGAAGGGAGAAAATTAAAGGAACAAAATCAATGGAGATAAATAGATTTTTCAGGGAAGTATGCTTTCAATTTTTTCACAGTGAAGCTCCTATCCTTCTTCATTGACGTGCTTTTTGTCTTGTGCAGTGCCCTTTTCTCATTTTCCTCTTCATCATGCAAAGTACTGCAACATAACTTTATCTTTCCTTAACTTAAAAAAAAAAAAAAAGATTTTTTTCCCCTGTTATGTAGTCACCTTTAGTGAACTGTTTTAGTTCTGCTTTTGGAGGACTTTGAAGACACCTTGAGGCGCTGTTTTATATTGACTGTCAAACTATCATCGTGCATGTGTGTTCTGTGGCTTGCAGTAAATAGAAATTGCACTTTCTTGCACCAGTAGTACACATGATACAATATAATATTATTTACTTTGTAGCAGCACTTCAGTTTCATTTCTCCCAAACCGACCTCGTTCTGTTTCTCACACACACACACTTCCCTCAGTATTCCTGATCAACCCTCGTGCTTTCTGAATCCATCCCACATTCATTCTCAATTGACCAACACAGGCAGCTACATCTCAAGCTGCACCTCAACGATTTGTTCCCTCCTTTCTCTCGCCTTCTCTTCTGTTTCTCTATCTGGCCCACTCTCAGTATGTCCGTCACGTCTGAAAGTGCCGTCTCATAAGTTCAATCGATAGTGCAGTCAGGTCTCTAGAACCTGGACTGCTTTGTGGACAGAATTCCGACTTGCCTCTTTCTCCAACCCCCGCCCCCTTCAAGACCCAAAAATACTGCAGCCCCAGCACTCCACGGATCAGAGAGCAGCCTGGTTAAAAGGACAAAGCAAATCCAACCACATCACTTTGTCTGTTTGGAAAAATTTGTTTTTAAAAACTGTCACTTCTGACAACAACAAAACACCGAAAACTTCAAATGCAAATATTCCTACTTACTCCTTTTATCTGGCAAGCGCATTGAACAGAACAACAAAGATGATGTGAAATCTATCCCACACCAAGATCTATCTACTCCACTCAACGGTCGTTCTTTGTATCACACTATAATATGGCACTGGCATATGGTCCATTAGGGAACCATAGTGCTGTGAAAAAACTCATTGGCTTTGTGTTCAGGTTGTTTCTACAAAGGGACTATCTTTATCACAGTTCACAATGGATCTGAATTAACTTCCTTATCTAAAACTTTTTAGATCACCATCTAGGGAGGCTTCAGGCTCGCCAAAAAGAAAGTTTTTCTTTTATCGCTGATAAGTTTTTTTCCTGGGTGTTGCTAGGTATTATATAGAATGGGCTTAAGGAAACCTCAGGGAGTTTTTGTGATGCAAGATGAAATGCATTTTGGAAATGGGCCCAGCAACAGGAAGATAAGTAAGTCCCCACTGAGGGATGCCCAGTGTTCAGAAACATCAATATTTTATAAACATTTTCTGAAACATGGAGTGCTAAAGACTCAATTCATTACATATTTATTTATATTTTCATTTTAAGCAGCCACAGGTTCCTCTAATCATTGGAACTGGTTTGAATAAGGTGCCCGGATTAACAGCTACTCACAAAGATGATCAACTTCTGAATCATACGTTTTCCTAATGCTGCTTTTTTAAACATAAGCTAAGAAGTACACCCACTGTAGTTCCATCGCTTGTGTTGTTCTCACGTAATTGGACATATGCATATTCAGTATTTAGTTCAGTCATGCTATAAATGAAGGTATTTGAAATACTTTTAAAATCCTCTGTTAAATACTAGAAATATTTGAAGGTGAGAAGCTACCACACCTCCACATTCATTCCCACTTGATTTTGCTGAAGTAACACACAATCACATCATGTCAGGTGTACATGATGAGGACATTGCTAGTCCACCTTTTAAAGGAGGTTTGCCCTTTTAAACTAAGACATTTAATGTGGTGCTCTTGACTGCTGAAGTGAATGCAAAATCCCTGGTGAGATTTAGAGATTTAGGGTGCATTCACACCAGCCCTGTTTAGTCTGCATTAATTGAACTCTAGTTTATTTCGAAAGTCCAATTCATTTGTGGAGATGTAAATGTGTAAATCAACTCTGATGTGGACCAGAAAAAGAAACTCTGGTCCGTCTACCAGCCAAGTCATGACTCGGTTGAAGTGGACTCTGGTGTGGTTTGAATTTATGTACGAATGCCAAGCGGAACTATAGTACAGGGAATTCTGGGTAAATACAACCGAGGCAAATGCACAAGTCTAGCACATGCGAGAGAAATGACTTCTAGCCAGCCCTGGATTGAAGAGTGTTTGTTTGACACATTTTTCTGAAGACGAAAATGAAATCATACAACCGAAAAGATCTGACTCCAATTTGGTTTTGTTTACATTTTGTGAAGAAGGAAGTTGCACTCATCATCTTGATCAGATATTTTTGTCTTGTTTCCTTGTTGCCACGGTGCCACCACAGACGAAAGAGGTAAACAAGCCGTTCGAAGGTTTTTGTTTGCTTGACACAATGCAGTCTGAAAGCAAACTTGCACCAGCTGCCGAAAATGTAACAAAAGTTGCAATTTTGTTCCCCTATCGAACAAAGTTAAACACCTGAAAGTCTACCAGACTATCAAGTGTGAAAACAGCCTTAAGAGGCAGCTTGAGGCCTTCAGAGAGAAGGTTAGTAGAGCATACGAGTCTGAAATCAACCATTTTCAATGAACAGAAAATAGTCTTCAAGTGGATGCATAGACGGCATCGCGCAGGAGTGTCTTTGTTACTGCTGATCCAAAAGCCAGAACGAGACTGCATAAGTTTACCTTTCATGGGAGGAGAGCAGGGAGGAAGGCTTTGCTCTCCAAGAAAACGATGAAAGTGTAATGATTTTCTTGGACATGTGAATGCCTACGAAAGGGAGGTGTGATTCAGAGAGGGACTCATTCTGCAGTTAATACTTGTACACCTGGTCAGCATGTAATAATTGGACACCAGAACAGAGGACATATTGGACATGAACCTTAAATGCAGCATTGTGGGAAATGTAAAAATAAGTTTTCAAGATTATTATCCTCATAAGCTTGAAAACACATTTTTGTTTAAATCTGTGGTTTTAAAACGTAGACGAGGTGTACTTGACATGCATAAATCTCTTGAATATTTATTTCTAAATACAAAATATCTAATGTTAGTGTATAATTTTTTTCACCTGGTTGTATATATTACAAGCTCATAATTGCATTTAGCAATAGTGAAGGGAAGTTTTGTTTATCTTGGAAAAAAACAAAAAAACAATCCATGTTGAGTCATCTGTGTGCAAAAAGAAAATTAATTTGCTGAATTTTCTTTTTGCACCCACTTGTCATCCTCCCACAATTTTTTACAAACACTTCATTCAAAATGCATAGTCAGGTACAAGTAGTCCACTTGAAAAATAAAGTTAACTAACATCTAAAAAAAAAAAACATTGAAAGCCCTTCAGAAAGCCTGAAGGAATGCCGATCATGACCACTTTAAAATATGACCAGAAGCTCTTGCTCAAGTGAAAACAGGGGTGAAATTAAAACTTTTGCACCGCACAGCCGGTCCGTTTATGGTCGTTTTAAATAATTCACACTCATGTGTCATTAGGAACAGAAACAAAGTTTGTTTTCTCGGCTTGTGTTTGCACTCACACTGCGGTCTGTCATGTAATGCTGTGCTAATTGGAGCTGTTAAATTATGTAAGACGGTGTGTTTCCCATGGAGGAATGTTACTCTGCCTTCCTCTGATCCCCACCGCATCCTTATAATGATCCTAAATCTCTACATACAACGAGGAAGCATCATGGTGCATATAGTGCTCTTCGTTGTATATTTAGTTTTATTTATCTACCTACAAATGCTAGATAAGTGTTTACTCACCCCCCTGAACTCCCCACAACAAATAATAGTCTAATAAAAGTCACAGAAACAATACACTACAACAGTGCCAGCAGAGATGCTTTCATGCAAAGAAACATCTGCCAATAAAAACGCAAATTTTCTGATGTTTTATGAATATCTCCTCGCTAAGGAACCAGCTAGGAGAGAATCTACTGGAGCATATCGGTCTGTCCTGTCAAACATTTATCCTTCCAGTGTAATGTACCTCATCTGCCATTCAGCTCCACTGGAGCCCTCCGCTAATGTATTATTAAATATATTTTGTTTCAACTATAAATCTCACATAAAACTCCAGTTGAGCTCTCGGGGTCACTTGGCACACATAGGCAGAGGTGGGGGAGAATCTGCTTTTGACAGAAGTCTGCAAATTTGACTCTCTCAAAGTGAAGAGCGCATTCATGGAGAGGCTCGTTCTGCAATATGTGGTTGAACATTTGGTCAGTTTTAAGTTGCGCAAACTTCCCTGTTGGTTTAGTTCTGTTGCTTTTGGCATAAGCAGAACCTGTAATCATAAGAGGTAAAACCACCAGAACGGGACCTGATCTCTATTCATTCTCATTTCCCTACACTGTGTGGTCAGCTGTCCGTAAACCCCACAGAGACACATGTGACAGGGTCCTAAAGGTTTGTAGATTAAATGTATAAAGTATTTTATTTTCTGGATCTTTCCTCCAATTTGCTGAGTTTTCGTCTCTCTCTGGTCTCGAATACGAGGTTTTGAACAAAGTTCAACAAAGAACTTTTGAACAAAGTTATTACGTTTGAGAATTAGGGAAAAAAAGGTCTTGAGATATCATTTTTGTGGAACTCTTCTTCTTTTGTTAGATTTATTTCACAGATCCGCTAAATAAACAAAGATTTACTGGTTTTAAGTTAATTCATTCGTTCTCATTTCAGCAACATTTTTGTCCCTTGTGCCTGGAAACAAGTCAAAGTAAAATGCAGTGCTTTGCTTCACCATTTCATTCAGTTGCTTTTTTTAACTATCTCAACATATCTTTGCTCAATGTATTTGCAGATCAATACTTGCAGGTGAGTTGGTTTCTGGTTCTTAGGCCAATTTTTTTTTTTTTTTTAAAGATAATCACATGGCGGCACACCACAGTCTCAAAACTTTTATGATTTTGATTTAAGATCTGGGCAAAAAAAGAAAATAGTGCAACAATTTTACCCATCCAGTCATTGTCCATCCATCTATCCATACGTACAGGAATGTTTTGTATATTATTGCCTAAAGTGGCTGACAACTGTGTCAAATGTTCTTTCAACCTCATGAGGTTGAAAGAACATTCTCACATCTGCTCTTATCATCTTTACTGCTTTAAAGTTGTACAAGATGAAGTTATTGCACCAATTCCTCGCACGTTCTCCAGAAAGTGTTCAAAGTGTGTCACAATGTTGCGTGCCAAAGAGAAACCCTCAAGTCCAGTTCTCCAACTTTTGTGTCGAAGCTGTAAAATCCACTTGACTTTTCTTGTTTGACAGAAAGTGTCTACACAGCAAGCGTGCGACTATTTATTCACACTCATGATCACGGTCCTCGCAAATGCTCTGATGAGCAGAGGAGGTCGGCCTTGGAAGACCACACTCATGCTTGATTAGATGTGTTACGGCCCCCCCCCTTTGTGAGGAGGAGGGGAGTAACACGACAACCATAAAAACTTGAGAGTCCAAGTGAATGTTGTAAAAAGAAGGGATTTATTGATGACAAAAATCCCAGAAGGCTCACACAAACTGTGGGGGAGAAAGGGGCGGGTAGTTGGTGCCAAATCAGAGAAAATAATACAAAACAGGGCCTGACTACCGACTGTGCTACAGAAACAAAAGAAAACAAAAACCCTGCCTATCTAATCTAACAAAAGTTTCCACCAAAACTTTACATGGGTGGCACCCACCTGCTTACCTAGTGTATCTAACAGAAAAAACACCTACGTGATGAAATGTACAGGGTACCCCAAACTTACCTCGCCCTCTAACTCCCACCACAAACCTTCACACAAAGAGAAACAAGTTATGCGTCAAGTAACAAAGCCAGATCCCAGCTCTCCCCAGCTGGGCTGCTTATACAAGGCCTCCCTGGATGCTGATTGGCCCATGGTTGATGAGAATCAATCAGGGGAGATTGACACCAGCTTTCCCTAGTACCTGTAAAGAGACAAAGGAGGAGGGGAAAGAGAAACAAACAGCCTGGCAGGCATGTAACAGATGCGTGTCTGAAAGTGTGTGCATGCACGTGTGCGTTTGGGGGAATGCGGCATAGGACGAAGGCTGCATGCTGCCACATTTCTCCCTGGGGAAAGGCATAGAGAAGAGGCTCCTTAACTATCAGGGCGGACAGAGTCAGCACACTGTTAGCAGATGCTGATTGGCTCCCTCCGTTTCTACCGTCGTCCCAGCCCGCTGCTGACCTGGGGCATTGATTTAATCACTCCTGCTGTGGCGCTGTGGCACAGAGAGTCACTCAACTTCCACTGTACATGATCCTCTCCACCTCCACCCCTCACACTCATTAACTCTTCTGCCCTCTGTCTTCATTCCACAGGTATGCACATGCAATATGAGTCCATATACATATACAGTGTAAGGTCTAAATAGCGTAAAGCAGCTTTGGATTTGCCTGACCAAATAAATAACTGTGAGTGAGAATAGCTGTCCACATACACAGCTGGAGTGTGTAGGGGTTTGTGTGTTTAAGTAGGTTTATCTGAGTCGGAGAGAAATATATATTTCTCCCCGTTCTTTTATCACAGTGCAGAAGTATGAGAGAAAATCCTCCCTAAGGAGAAGATTGTGGTTTGGATGTGAGGAGATGAATGTTCCCAGTGAATGTCCTGACAAGTTTCATAGCATGTCTCAGACTGTGTGTCCTGGCTGTGTAATGACCAACCATTACCCTTCCGATTTTTCACCCGGAGCTCACGCCAGGCTCTTCCTTAAGCACTTAGTGGGAGCGGACTCAGCAGCTGTGATGTGGATGCCTGCTAAACTTCCTTCCTGTAGCATTTTGTTGGTCCCCGTCGTTCTGTGGAGCGCTAATAATCCCAGTCTCTCACTTTCCCTCCCAACAGCAGCAACTGTGTGCTGCGCAGAACACTGAGGCTGGTTTTAAAAGCAATGTTTTGATGGCGGTTTCTGACTCAGGATAGAGAAACTGTTCTTGTTGTGATTTCAGGTGGATTTTCTTCCACATTATAAGGCAATAAATAAATCGCAATGTTGAATTGAATTGCGCAGAAATGCAGTTCAATTTATCTGTTAACTCGACGTCATGTAGACAGAGAAAATATTACGCCTACATATAATTACAATAATGAAAAATAGTTTATAGAAAATGCCCTGAAGGCATATACAGTGTGATTGCATAGGGAAATTACTTTTAGCAGGTTTGTTTCTTTTTTTAATATTTGAACTCATAACTTGGAACTGCGTTCATTCGAGTACGTTTCATAGTAAGTTACACTTTTCCACTGCACATAAAGTTGATGAGTTTTGCCCTAAAATGCTCACATTTTACAGTAATTTATATTCTTTTCTGGAATATTACTCTATTAAAAATATATCCTTACTGCTTACAATGTTTTCCTGTGATTTAACGGTGATGCACAAACAGCAATTATTAAGCAAAAGAACTGACTATACTAGTAGTCAGTTCTTTCATTCTGTATGATCCACACAGGATTAAAACAAAATATGCATTCATATATATGAAATGATATACGTCAGATTTGTGTTCAGGATCATTCATGTCTCTACCAATTGTGTTAGAATTTGTACTGTCCAGTTTTTAATTTGAGGTGAAGTTGAATCATTTCCAAGTAGTCATCCTTCTGTAATATCAATTATCTGCCTCACAAAGTGCCTTTGTGCCTTTCCTGTAAGTTTTGAGGACATTTTGTGTCTTATGCTAATTAAGCTCTCTTTTGATATTAAAATATACACATTTGTTTTCCATTTAGCTTTTCACTGCATATCAGTGTAGTGAAATCTGATGATTAAACATATACTAATTAGTATCTTCATTCATTAATAAAAAAAAACAAAAAAATAATAATTCAACCTCATGATGATAAGTAATTGCCCCTAGCCCTGAGAACTAGCAGACCCACATATGGGAGCAATAAATAACATCAAGAGTTTGCAATAACTGGCAATAAGTCACATCAGGTGGGATGGAAATCCAACAAAAGAAGCCCTTTGTTAATCTGATCACAACTTCCTGATTGTAGTCGATGGTCTGTGGATGATATACAGGCTGCAGGACAGGTGTCCCGATGTGGATCATGTTCGATTTTTCTGCTCCCTTTCAGATCTTTGTTCTATTGTATAAGCTGAGTGAAAGAACGACAGGCTGAAATTTACAACCCAGATACACGATACCATGACATTTTGTAGAATCCGTGCTTACACCTAAACTTTCTCTGCATTTCCTTTACCACAGGCAGAAGATTGTCGGCCCAGTGCCTGAAGTCATCCGTCCGGTGCGGCGGTTTCTAAAATTACACTTCCTTGCACTGATGTTGGTTTGTGTATGAGACGTATGCTTCAGATCTCCCTCTTCTTGTGTCTGGGATAAACCTTCAAGGAGATGCTTGACAGTGATGTGGGGGTGGGGGTTGGGTGTCTTTTCCTCTCTGCCTGCAGACAAGGAGTTTCAAAAGCCTGTCATCTCCAATTTGCCTTGACCATCCGCTCTGAATGACATTTCAGTCACTGAAAAATTACAGCCTAGAACCCCTTTTTTATTGACTTCCTCTGCTTCTTTCAGGACACCGATTTGCCTCATTTTAGACCCTCAGTCTGATGTTTAAATTCAGCATTCACTTCGGCCGTCTCGGTAACTGACATTTCTTGATTTGCCTGATAAGTCCTAACAAGTCTGATGCAAGGCCTAATCAGGTGATAACGGTCTGAGAGTGTTGAGAGGAGCTCATAGCTGGGTGGGAAATGCAGCAGGAATATTTAAACTTCATTACTTAAGAGACAATGGGGAATTTCCAGATTTTTTTTTGGGGGGGGGCTCTTAGGTGGATACCGATAAAGCAGCAAAAGCAAATAACAAATCATCAGATATGGGGGCGGGTTGTATTTGGATGCAAATGAGTATCATGTCCTCAGAGACTATGTGTTTGAGGAAATGGGCAAGCATAAAGGTTTCAGTGAGCTAGAAAAGATCTGAATTGTGATAGGTGATTTGGGTTGGAGAACATCCAGAACTGCAACTCTAGAGATGTTTTCACAGAATTAATATTAAAAGTAGTCCTAAAAAAGGAACAGTGGTGAATCAACAGCAGCATTGTGGCTCTGTGATTCATCTGGGAAGTGAGGGCTGGCTCCTGTGGTTCAGACCAACCGATGAGCTTCTGTAGCTCAAATTTGAAGCAGGTAATGCTGGTTCTGAAAGTAAATGGCAATGGTAGACTATGGAGCACTAGGAAAAGGTGGCCGGTCTAATGAAAAGCGGTTTATTTTACTGCTTTTCATTAGAAGCAGTGTTTACATGGAAAACACCATTTTTTTGGGACATTTCTGACACATAACCCTGCTTAATTAATGCCTCAGGTCATGTACAGTGTTTGTAAAGGACGGGTCCTGATCAGTCTTCTCTTGGAGCAGAAAGCCGTCGGGCAAACAAAAAAGTTTTACCTCCAAATTTTCATCATGTCGGTCCAACCAAGTCTGATCTATGGAAGTCCTACTTCCCAGCCTGAAGGTCTTCAAGGATTGCAGGATCCGTTAGCCCATATTCAGCGATCTTAGTAGGGCTCATACCTTGCTGTGTTGCTTACGCAGCAAAAACGGACAAATATACTATTTGGCAAGAGGTCATGGAGAGAAAAGATCATTTAAAGCCAATCAGCACTAAAATATCACAATATGGGGCTAGCAGCTGTAATGTTGTCTTTTAGAAACCAGGCTTCTTATTAAAAAAAAAAAAAAAACTTCTCATGCAAAGTAGAGAAATCACCTTTAAAACTTTGAAGCATAAATAATGCATGGTCTCTGTATGCACATTTCTATAATGCAACTACAGTTGCCACATTCACCATTACCGTTATCATTATCTTCCACAAACTATCCTATAATAGGCCCTGTAAGTCTGTTGTTGTCTGCTGCCCGGCCATGAATGTGTGGGTGTAAATGATAGCTGGATTATGCAGATAATGCTGACAGCTGGACGTGTCTTCAGTATCAACTGAGTGAGGACTGCCATGAGACCTCTCTCTTTCTCTCTCCGTCTCCGTGCTTTCTTTGTCTCCCTGTCTGCTAGCTCCCCTCAGCATCTGATCGCCGTTGCTAGCCGTGAACTTGGCCTGAATACGACATGTGTGTGCGAGCACAAATGACACATTTACCAAGCCAGTTTCGCTTTGCTGATGCTTTTAGGCCCCGTCACATTCTTTTTATTCCACCGCCAGCGCTGTTGGAAAAAGGATTTCTGCCTCCTATCAGCAAGACTCTTTGGTTATGCCCACAAGCGGCTAAATACCATTTGGGTGAGAGCAGCTTTCTGCCTGGGCCATGAAACGACCTCAAAGACGCTTTGCGGGTCTAAGCTAAGCTGAAACTGCGCTTTAAATGTAGTCAAAAGCCCTTCTGCATTCAGAAACCTTCACATTTATCTGCGTGTGAAGATAAATATTTTGAACACATCAGAATTCAAAATGGCATGAATAACCTACTGTTGTACTGGTATATAAAAAAAGTTTTCATTCACCCTATTAATCTATATTTATTGTGTTTGGCTGACATGAGATATTTTGTTGTTGTATTTTCTTGTCTATTTCTCCGGCTGTTTAAATGCTCCATCTTCACCCCTGACCTTGTGTTATTCTGCAGTTTATTGATCTGCTGATGAAATTTACTGACTTATTTTGCTGGAAAAGCCTAACGGCAGCAGAAATTAGGCTCAGTGATAGCAGAGACATAATGTGCAAAACAAAATACAACTTATCCATTCAAACAAAGACTTCTCATGAACTGTAAGTCATCCACAGCCACAATCAATCAATAAAATGGTCCTGAGTGACTGGAGCAAAACAGATGTCAGTTATAATCTCCTGCAGAACCTTACAAAGAATTTGCTGGTTTAATTAAAAGAGACTGTTGTTGATATATTTAAGTGCTTTCTGACTACAAAAGTGCTATTTGCAGCTGAACTCTGAAAATGACAGGCCTTTTCGGGCCGTGGCTGTTTGCTAAACCTTATCCACAGATTGGGCATCAGTAATTCACCACGACAGGCAGCCTTATTATCTTATCCAGAAACCTGAACAACCAGTTCCCTGATGCTGCACTTTTGTCCCACGTTAACCCCCGACAGCCTCTGTGACAGGTGTGTGAGGCAGCTGTGGCCAAACTTGGTTTGCATGCAACTCAGAACGCACTGCACATGATGCCTGGTCGTCTTGTCTGTGCACGGATGAAAATAGCTCAGGGATCATTACCAAGACCTGTCAAGTTGCACAGTCTGATGTGACCGCAGTAGGACAGAGAATGAATGTCTTCTGCATTGGTTTATGTTAATTGGACAGCTCTGTTAATGGATTCACTATAATTGTTTCTGTTTGGGAGTTTTTATTATGCAGGATGTTTGTTGTTTAAAGCAGCAATTCTGCAGCATTAACTTGAAGAGCATTTCCTTTAAAAGGCCGTGGTCAGTAATCATTTATCTTCTTTGAGTTGCGAGATGCAGTAATATAACAATGTTTAGTGTAAAGATGGACAAAATCATTTCACAGAAAATACTGCTGTCTGTTTCTCTCCATAAAGGATACGATCAAAAGCACAACAATATGCCTAATGACTTGATGATGTAATGTAAGATGTTATTTTAACAAGGAGGCTGACAGTAACATTAATAATCTTTTTTTTTTTTTTTTTGTGTGAAGTCAACTCACAGAAACTAAACAGCCAGAAAGGAAACTCTGGATGTATGGGTACGTCTGACGTTCCAACCTCTACGTGAGACGCAGAGGTTGGACTCGGATCACGTGAGGAGTTTTGTCATTCCTCTGCAGGTTTTCTGCGCACGTCCCACTAGGAAGGGACACCAGGACAGACTCCCAAAAGCTGGACGGCTGCTTTTCCCACAGAGCCACAAATCAAACGCACAAAGTAAAAAAGAGAGCTTAAACAAGGAAGTGTATACTTGTTTGTTTTATCGATCTATAGTTTTTTCAATAAACCATCAACAGGATATCGTCTCTCTTCTAAACAACATTGATTCTCAGCATCTCGGCGAAGAGCAGGCAAACTCTCTTTAACATCCAATGAGCTGCACTTCTCCAGTTTTTACACACCCAGGGATGAGACATCAGTGTCTGATGGCCTCCCTGCTGAGCTGCAAACCTGCCTGTGCTGCTGCAACAGACAGCTGTTCTAAAACAGCTAGGATAGTGGCACTTTCAGGCTTTTTATCTGGAACAAATGGCTGCTTTCTTGCAAACGTCCACAATAATTTTTTTCACTATTCCTAAACACTGAAACTGGTTTTGAATACCGATGATTACTGGAGGACATCCTGGTTATGGACTAAAAATGATTAATATAGCTGAAATAACAAGATATATTTGGGGGTTTAAATATTAAGTACAGTTGTAGGCAGACATTCATAGAACGGCTGTACAACATTAATGAACATTAAAGGGAAGAAACTTGTTCACAAGTTTGAGTTCATTTAGGATTTCCTGCAATCCAAACATACATAGAAATGCATAACTTCTGGATATAATGTGGGCAGGCCTACTTTAGCAAATTGCCCTTCTGCTCGCTGTATTTGAGGTTCTCGGCAACCTCCTGGCAGAATATGTGACCACCCTTTTTTGGTAAAAAGATTAAATTTCTGGCATGATGTTTAAAAAGGCCTGAGTAGAATCTTAATGTTCCACCTTATTTATTCATACAGAAGCCAGTTATGATGCTTGTTTGCATTCATTAGCCTAATAGGACATCAAACTTCCTCCCTGATTAAAAAAAAAAAGAAACTTACTCCCATAAGTCCATTATTCTTTCCTCTTTGTGCGATGAACCAGTCAGTACCACTGACAGCAAAACAGCCCCACCCCTTGTTGCTGCCACATTTTCTATTGTGTCCTTCAATGTGAAGTTTTTACTTTGACTTTTCCAAGCAAATTTCTTCTTGTTGTGGTCAGATAGCTCAATGTTTCTCATCTGAACCTGAAACACTTCTCCAGAAGACAACAGGATTCACAATAAAAGGGCTGCTTTGTGGAAACCAGATATCAGGGAGGGCCAAAGTTTTGGTGTTTCCTCAGCAGCCTATTTGAACATGTCTTGAAACATGTTTCCCTTTTGGCCCAGTTTATGCATGTCAGTCCAGCTCTACACAGAGGAAGGAATATGATAAAATGCTTTGATAATTGAAATGAGACAGTCTATCGAGTTAAAGAGAGAGGCCTGGTAAGTTAAGAATGACAAAGATGAGAGAAAACATTGTCGCTTTGTTTCTTCATATTTAATCGGGCCACATTACATTGGCTCCACAGCAACCTCTGTTACGTTGTTTCTACAAAGTGATGACTGAGACCAGAGCTAACACAGACAAGAAAGATAGCACTAATGTTCACGGTTTGCTGAAATATTTTCTGACTTATGTCTAAGTGGAAAAAGGAAAGAAAGAAAAAATGTCTTCTTTCAACAGAGCAGAAGCATTTATCATAAATAAATGATGGCAAAATGTTGCTTCAGGTATTAGAAAACAGCAGAAAAGCTGTACAGCAGAAGGAAGCAGAAATTATCCTAGCATTTACCTACTGTTTCTGGAGCTTTTCATTCTCTCCAACAGATAATCCTGAAGGTATCCTTTGTGCATCAATTTGTTTTTTTAAACCACTTAAAGTTGCAGGATATAGTAGGTTGCAAACTGTAGAAGGTCTTTATGGTGGATTGGTTTTTTAGTGCAGGCTTTGGGAAGAACCAAAGACTCCAGGACCTCAATGGTAGCCAAATGTATTATTTCAGAGACCAGTTTCGATGTGTGTCATGGATCATTTTCTTCTGTGTTGCACCCAAGTGAGTCAATCTTCCTCTTTTTAGGATTCCGACCACTTGAAATACACCAATATCTCACACAGTGAATCAGTTCCACACCATGATGCTACCACCATCATGGTTTACACTTGAAATGCTCTGAGGGTTAATGGCCTCATCCTGGCTTTTTCAAATATACTTCTTCTTATCAAGTTCTGTTGTTTGTCTTGTCTGACCTCAAGCTCTTTTCTTCAGCAGACATGTAACCTGTTCCTATGGGTATTTCAGGATTTCAGTTCATAGTACCAATTTGGAGCAGAAGCTACTTTTTTAGGTTTAAACTATTAGCAGTCCTACTTGAGTAGCTCTTATTTGCAAGAAGCATACTAGAGGACAATATAAGAATGCATAAGAATGGTTGCCATTTCAAGCTGTAAATGATTGCTAAATTTGCTTTGCACAGGCATGTGGCATTTATTTAGCCTTTTTTTTTTTTACAATTTGCAGCAACTCATTGACTATTTGATTCGTAAAATAAGGTCTCCGTATCTGAAGCAAAAGACTTGATATAGATTTTGTCAAGTTTAGAAGCAGGTTAATCTCACTGAACCTTTTTCTGCTCAAAGATCACTGAAGCTTAGGAGAGGATAAAGATACAACCTGTTCTTATGCTGGTGTTTGCCCGCCAACACCGTAAGTGCATAAAGTTTGCAAAGTTCCCTTCTGAAATGTACTGTCAGTACGGAATGTAAGAAAAGTTTCTTTGGTCTATTTCTCCATGCATGTTTGGGTACAGCATCATTTATTCTGCACTGCCAACTTCCCTATCTTTTCTCCAGCTCAAATTTATGGTTTTAAAATTTCACTCTTGACTATCTGTTACTGAACAATATCACAGAAGATGATTTGAGAAACCACCCAGACTCTTAAAAAAAACATTCAAGCCTAAAGGATTGCTCACATCAGCGTTTTTTATTTTTAGTTTTTATGAACAATGGCTGAAACAACATTTTTGAAAAAGAAAAGCTAAGAACTATAACAAAGCTTTGCTCTTCTATGTGGCTCCAGGCAGCTCTTAAAAAAAAAAAAAAAAAAATCTTTCTTCCTGGCATCACTCATCCTATTGTTTTGGTGTCCACACAATATGCTCAGCAATAAACTGCAGATCAACAGCTGCTAGCAGAAAGTAGGATAATGGATCATTTTGAAGCTTAATTTGTACAAAACAGGAGCTAATTCGACAGAGTATATGAAATTAAATTCAGATGCGGGACAGACTGTCCATACATTGCAGTATTCAAACATTATGCAAGAACACTCGTTTTAGGATAGTGGTGCCTCATAGCTTGTTTTGCAACACTAAACAAGCTATGACGTTGCAGCAGGTAACTTTTATGAAAATATCTCTTTTGCATATTTGTTAAAACTTCTGACAGCATAATATGAGGCAGATGATTTATTTAAAACAAAAAAAATCAATCTATTGTGATCTGCAGAAATACAACGCCTCTGAACAGAAGCAACCAATCAGAGTCCGGTGGATGGTTGTAGGGCTGTCTTTCATGCTCGTGTACACACTGCTCATACCCTGCCCTTTGCTCTATGCTGCACTACAGAAACGTCCCCACAGCACAGCCTGCTGTGAATGCTTGTGATGGTAAGCATGGCCACCGATAATGGCAGATAAACATTAGGTTGTTTCTTTGTCATTAGCACAGGTCCATCAAACGAGCAATCTTGAGCTTGTACGCAGTGTGTGGAGGAGAATGTGAGCAGTGTGTACACGGGTATGATTGACAGCGCTGTAACCATCTTCCTCTGCTGGGAAGGTTCACCAGTGTTCCATATTTTCTCCGTTTCCAGACTGGGTTTCAATGTGGTTCAGTTTGTAACCATTTTCATAGAAAGGTGTGAATGACATTCGTTTTGTCTTTGAATTTCTTCCAATGTGAGCAAGACGGCTTGTTTGGAGAGACTTTTATCCTACATCAGGCTGTGAGGCATGTTCTGTTCAAGTGGTCCACAACATTTGATTAAATACAATTAATTCATGATTTAACAAGGGGGAGAAGAATGTCATTGTGTAGGGTTGAAATAATTTGAAATCTGTCTTTTGCACTCAATAGGTAATCTTTGTCTGATATTAAAAATGACTTTCAACTGTGACAAGAGCAAAAACGGTGAAAATCTATAACGCAGTAAATCCTTATGTGCTTTAATATTTCCTGTATGACACCAGTAGACAGATTAATAAAACAAATCCTTCAATGTTTGCAATATCCTGCTCAGTTTATGGGGAAGTTACATCAGCTCTGTGACTTCAGCTTTTTACACTTAAAAAAAGTTGTCCTTGATCACTTCATGTCACTGCCATTTTTTATTTCAGTTACGAATGAAGTTGCAGAACTTTTTACAAACTCTTTACAGAAAATATATTTTTTTCTTTCTGTTCATTTTTTACAGAAGAATTATTATACTTATGTCTCAGAGACTTCAGAAAAGCTTTCTCCCGCCGCCCCCAATCAAGTGAGGATGAATAAAGACATTCCTTAGGCACCCGAATACCAGTCACTTTTGGTATTTTAGATTTTTTTTTTTTTTTTTATGTGTCAAAATGCATTTAAACATGTACATTTATAATAAGGTAACACAAATATGTGCAGTGACTGGCTTGGACCTGTAGGCTGTCATGCTGTGGCGTATATCACTAGCAGTATTTTATTGAAAAATTAATGGACTAGATGGTGGATTGCCTTGCCAGAAAATCTGTAGTGAATCATCACTCAGGGCTGCCTAAAGCCCACTGAAACAGCTGGGTGGGTTGTCCCCTCTGTCCACTGCCTGTCAGGGGAAACACTACTAACCACTGAACACCTGTTTCACACAGTAACCGGTCTACGCCCTGAAGGGAAAACAGCTGAGACTAACGTTCCCTTACTGCACGCAGAAACTACCAGGTTCTTGAAAGCGAAGGAGAAGGCATTTGGAGAGAGAAGACTGAATAGCTGGGAAGGGACACCGAGAATTGGGAGCGTGGAGGATTGCTTGTTGCAGAGAAGAGCAGAAATAGATCATGAAATGAGTTAAAGGAATAATTAGAATTCTGGTGGGAAACCGGTTGGTGATAAATGGGCCTTAAACAAAAGATTAAGCTTACAGATCAGTCAGGGTAAGATAGGAGAATAAAATGGGATCCACTGAAGCTGGAAAACCTGAAAAAAAAAGTGTCTCCTAGAAAAAGCAGATTTCCTTTGATTAATATATTGGAAAGCTATCCGTCAATGCCACTCTGTGGGAACTTCAGGATCAAACATGTCGGAGCAGAGAGAAAATGAAGGTTTCAGCCGAAAAATAAGCATTCTTCCTCCTCTTTTCCTTAAACATTCAGATCCACAGGATGGAA
Organism: Poecilia latipinna; assembly: GCF_001443285.1. Lineage (NCBI taxonomy): Eukaryota > Metazoa > Chordata > Actinopteri > Cyprinodontiformes > Poeciliidae > Poecilia > Poecilia latipinna. The sequence goes on from NW_015113000.1 coordinate 42,265, forward strand.
TGGTTACAAAATCAATTTTGTCTCTTTTGTACTCTGAACAACACAATTTCCAGCATTGAAAAACACTCTCCGATTGTATTGCAACAGACTATTTGCAGAATGACTGTTTGCAATCTTCACAAAGTGCAGCTGCTCCGTATCATGTTTTGACACGGGTCGCGGTGCAGAATTTCTGCCTGACACTTGCACTCGGGTGAATAGCGCCAGATTGTGCCACATCAACAGCACTTGGAAAACCTCAGAAAGGCCCCTTCACTGTGAGCACGTGGAATCTGTGTTGAGCTCACTCTCTGCTTACATGGGTGCTATGTGAATAGCCACCCTGATGGTGTTTAGGAGAAACACAATAATGAGGGGGAACTGGGGGCACAATGGTGGCAGCCGTGCCCGCCATGCAGCTTGTAGAACAGCTGCGAACAGTCAGATTGGTGATGAAGAAGAGCAGCGGAGACGCTTCACCTTCTGAGTTTTACAAAGGATTTACACTCCACTGCAGAGCCTGTGGACTCTGCCTATGCTTTGCATCAAAAGACATTCACGCGGTGAAAGGTGGGCCTGGGGAGAGCTGCAGCAGGTTTCCACGTCTAGTCAAGGAAACGCTGCAGCAGGAGTTCACAATGTTGTTGCCATAGTGCTACAGAGAAATTTACTCTATCCCTGTTTGCACTGCGCTCCTGTTAAATTGAAAAAAGCAAATACAATCCAACTAGTGGAAACTGTGTAGCACGTCTGCTTTCACATTTTAAAACTCTCTGTGTGAGATGTTGCTTGCCCTCAATTTATTTGCATTGAAGCCGAATATAAATCAGACAAACTGATTTTTCATCAAATGTAGTTGATTAATTGTTTTCATCTTACTAGATTCCAACATAGGGAGCACATATCGGAATGCATTTCATTTCCCAGGAAGTCATTGGCAACTGCTGAGATTCTCATTTGCACAATTTCCTGTAATTGCTTTTCTTGTTTTCTTTACATTTTCTATAGCTGCTTAAAGTCCTGTGTGGTCTGCCCCCTTGCATATCCCGACATGTTGTCAGACTATTGGATAGAATACAATAGCTATTCATTCACACGCTTACTCCAATAAGATCAGTTCATGATCTTCATTCTAATTGACAGGCATGTTTGTAGTCTGTTAAAGTAAACTGAAATTCCCATGTAGGCAATTAGAAAACTTTCAGAGTCAACTTGGTGATTTTAGATGGCGAGTCAGGAGGTGACAGCCCCATATTTACTTTCATTTGTCATTAGCCAGCCGGCTTCCCATTTTGACAGGTGATGTGTCGATTAAAGATTATCTGCCCATCTGGTGAGCAAAATTTTAACAAAAACCTCCAAAGCAGTGGTGTGTGCCATTAATACTTATACTGGATGAGTTGCTCTGAATTGCACTGAAACAAATTCAATCTCTGGACTTTACCCAAGGCTGGTTAACCTCAGTTGACCAACATCGTGTTTAGATCTGGAGACATCAGACACTCTTTTTCTGCGTAACAATCCATAAGGATTGTGTCGAGTTCCCCTCTAGGCCTGCGATGGTTGAGGAATGTTAGCTTGACTTAATTAAAACTCATGTGTGCACAATTATGCTGAATATATTTGTGAATTATCAATCAATCAGTCAATCAAATTTTATTTGTATAGCACATTTCAGCAGCAAGGCATTTCAAAGTGCTTTACATAATTAAAATAAAAACAGCATGTGACATTGAATAAACAGTGAGAAAGAGAGAATTATGACTGACGGCAGCCGAGAGAGTCGTGTATTTGGCACTATGGTTCTGTTTTGTGAAAGCTGCTATAGAGTAACACTCCCCAAGTTGTTGGTGAGCACTGTTGGTCAGCTGGATGAAAGGAGGCTCCTATGCTTTGCCCTTTGTCAACAAGGACAACAGATTTGTAGATATATTTATATTACATAGATATATTTCATGTAGCTAAAAATGCAGACAGTCATGTTGTGACAACTTAAGAAGTAAATGTTTATTCTTTATACTTGTAAATCAAAATATGAGTAAATAATTGTTATAGATTGTATTATGTAAACTGCAATAATCAGCAATAGGAATAACTGTTGCTCTCCTATTTGAAATGATCCAGTAGGATCTTATTTTACGTTTCTATTCTTGTGGTAGTTATGTAATCTTGTGAAACACGTTCACTCATTGCTATACTGAGGATCTAATGCCAGCCCAGTAGTTGAGTAAAACACCCATCGTTGCGTTATAAGTAAAGCCTTCAGGAGCCCATATCTTTGAGAATGAATTGAATACATTTAATAGAGCTGGGGTTCTCCTAACCCTAGGTGGTAATTTTCTCTGCTACACCCATCAAAAAACACAACAATGACTTTAGTTTGCATGCTCGTCATGTCTCACCCTGAAGGATTCTGTTGATCCACACATTTCCTGCTCTGACACTGCCGTGAAGGCTTGACACATGCAGATTCCTGGAAGAGATGTGCTTTCGCCCAGCAAGATAACGCTGAGGGGGTGACGGGAGGAAAAATAAGCATAGCCCCACGGAAGGACATCCGGGTGTTTCATTAGCCCTCGGTTGACCCGCCTGAGTTGTGGCTCTGCATCCAAAGTTAGTGCAGCGTGAAGCTCAGAGTTGCCCCCAGAAAAACAACAGCAAAAGAAAAGGACAAAGCTGGTGAGTTAGGCATGGACGGATTTTAAAACTAACATTGCAGGATTAGAAAAGAGATTAATTGATTTTGAGTTTCTGTGTTACGTGTTCGATGCTAACTTAGTCTTTATAGATAGCTGGACTTTTTGCACACAGTACATAAAAGTGGCAATTTATCTCCGTAACAAAAATTCTTCACAAAGCCCTCAAAGGAGAAACAGGATTTAATATTTAATTTAAACCTCAGAGACTGCTATTGTCAAATTACAAAAATAGAACCAAAGGTTTTTTTGTTGACAGTTGGAACTGTTTACACTGCTGAGTAAAGCTTCCTCAAGAAAATTACTTTCATTTATTTCATTTTCCCCTTAAGAATCTTGCCTTAACAGACACTTTTGGTGGAGTATTGCTTTTAAATGACTTTAGGGACAGTCCTCACTGGAAGGATTCTTGAGAGACAAGAGTATCGGTGTCCAGCCCTTTACCTTTTCTCGGTCGTTCTACGACCAGATTCAGTGCAGAACTAATTATTTTTTCTGCCTGGTAATTGATGAAGTTTAAAGCCAAAGTCATGGGATGTGTTGGTGGAAGACTGGAATACAGGCAGGAAACAGGCAAGAATATTTTTAATAAATGTGATTTACAAGTCACAACCCTAAACAAGTTTATGCAAAAAGGACATAAGTAGGTGGAACTGAGCAGAATGCTAACAAGCATGGCAGCAAGGTGATCTGACAATAACACAAATAACTTAAGAAATATTTGTAAAATGGGGAACGATTGTTACAGGTGAGGCTAATTCAAGAATGTGCAGCAGCTGTGGGACGGGGAGCATTGGGGAGTATTGGCTGGAGAATGGCACTAAATTAATTTACAGAGAATTGTGAAAACTAACAACGAAACTTAATAAGATGATTAGAATGTAAAACACAAGGACAAGATGGCTTACCACTTTACGTCCTGTCACCTTAAATCTCTTTATGATAGAATAGTTAACATGTTCTTCTCTGCATCCCATGCATTTCTCACTGTTCTTAAAATTGTCTACTGAAGCACAACAGTCCAATCTGGATGTTGCAGAGCATTTGTTTACACGTACCCCGTCACCAACCCAAGCCCGGACGTGACAGCTGACCTCAAAAATGACGGTTCCCATCACTTTCCCACTTTGACTCCTCCCTGGCTCGTGGGCCGCTCTGGCAGCTGTCAGGCACAGAGCGGCATGCGACCAGGCATCAGACGTCCTGGCATTTTGCCCCTCTGTCTGTGACAAGCGGCTGACTGACAATGGCTGCCAGGCTGACAGCCCTTTCAGCCGCCGTCCCCGTGTCCCGGGTTCCAAATGTTATCATTACAGCGGGGGGACGAGTATCATCATTTTCTCCTCGCCGAACATGGAAGCACTCCCAGCGAAAGTGGCTGCGGTGCAGCGGCAGTCAGCGTTGTGTGAATGACAAGATATTATGGCAGCTGTAGTGACAATGGTTCATGCACACCAGGGGCCATAAAAGTAATTCATTTGCTGTCTCCCTCTGTTTCGGCGACAAATCTACAATTATGGCTCAACCTTCGATGCCCTTTAGTTGGGGGGAAACGGGCTCCTGCCTGGGGATGGATTTTGCTGTCACAAAAAGGGAGGGAAAAGAATGTTAAAATCCAAGGGTGGCAGAAAGTGGGAAGAATAATGGCCAGGAAAACCTTTAAGAGGAATTACAGAGGGCGACTCCTGTACCAGCCAATCAGAAATGAAGTCGGTCATCAAGAGGATCTTAATCACTTAGCTTAGTGCCAAAACCTGAAATATTAGTTTGGACCACTGGTTAGGATTTTTTTTTTGGGGAGGGGAAGCCTTAAAGTAAATGTATATTTTATTGTAGCTGAGTAATTTCAATAATTTCATCATTACCTTACAGTGCAGTTAATTAATTTATTCTTTGACTTATTATACGTTTTTCTGGAGGTGCAAAAATCTAAAAGCATATGTCATTTTATTATAAATATAAATGTGCTAAAATGGCCCTAAGTGACACAGAAAGAAAGGCAGCTAAGGGATAAGTGGTGATAGCAGAGAGCAGACAATCAAAGGAAAAGCTCTGCAAATGAGGGAGTCAAAGACCCGCTGCCCCCACCAAACAAAGCAGTTCATCCAAGAGTCTCTACCCTGGCTCTGGATTAATAACAAAGGGAGGAGGGACAACATCTCTGACTACCGTTTCTCATACCCTCCACTCTAGTTATTCACTTTGGTCTCGTGGGCGGGAGTTACAGAACAAAGTACCGATGTCCATGATTACCTGCTTTCAATATGCTCCCCTCTCCATTGTGCGGTAGCTGCACAGGCCCAGCCGTCAATCACCGCTGGTGAATATCTGAACACCTTTCCCTTTGTTGGAGGTAACCAGATGAAAATCACCACCCGGGGAGAGGTTCTAAGCTTCTTGTTTAAGATAAGACTGGACACTTTATGTGCAGAATTAATATGGTTTGGTCGGCTTATAAATCTTGTCAATCAGACAACGGCAGGGAAAGGACACTTGTCACTCTGGGTCTGTTTACACTCGGTGAATTATTGCTCCACTGGCTTGCTCACACACAGATAAACCTACAAATATGCATGTACACACCCAGATACTTAAGCTGTCACTGACTTTGAGTGACATTCACACATCTATGCTTGCATGCTCGGTTCTTCGTTCCTTACTCCTACTCCAAAGCTCGTCACACAGTTGGGTTGTTTGCGATGAGCAGAAGGAAAGGCAAAGAGGAAAAAAAAATAAAACAGATGAAAAATGAGCCAAATCGTGTCAGACCGCTGGCAGCCCCCATCAAATGCATCAATGGGTCCAAGGTGTGCAAGGACAGGGTGCAGGTTTTATGACTACTGCTGAACATAAATACAAGCTGAGAATGTGAAATGGAAATATGTCTGTGGGGCAGGAAAAGGGGAAAAAAGATGCACATTTTGCAGAAAATAAATGTAAATGTCAGCCAAAGTCAGACTGGGTTCTATCAGGTATTTTATCTGAGTCTAAAACTTGCACCGGATAATATTCCTTGAAGTAAGAACCCATCCCACCCTACAGTACCCAGACATCACATACTGTACAAGCATGACTGGCTTAACCTGCCTGAGTTCCTCGCTAATCCTCTCCATTCCATCCCACGCTCCCTGTGCAATGTGAAGTGTTGCCTCTGGTCATAATACTGAATCAAATAAGTATGTTGACTCAGGATTATGCAAAGCTTACAAGCTAAAACTGACATAATGTTTATTTGGTTTTTGTTTTTTTGAACAAGCGATTTTTACCTTTCTTGACAGACTATTCCAAGAAGTGAAGTTGCTTGTGTTTTATTACTTTGGGCCAGTAAAATTCACTTTTACCGTCTGAACGGTGGTTCTGTGGAATACTTATGGGCACTCAGTGTCTTTGTGCTTTCGGCAGTGAGGGCAGGTGACAATGCTGACTGGAAAATGAAATTAGCATCTCCTTAATGCAGAGGTAAAGCATGAAGTGATATTTAACTTCAGAAAACACAGTGGACCAACTCCAGCAGATGACATGGGTCCACGAATCACCACTGATTGTCCAAACTTCTCACTGGACTTCAAGCAGATGTTTCTAACATTGTTTTATTTTCAGTAGCGAATGAACACAAATAGTGTGACAGTAGTAGACCTTATCCTGTTATGTGCTCTTAAAACATTACAGCTGCAGTCTACATCCTGTCAATTTCCCTCTTCTCTTGAAAGAATGTTGCTTTGCAATCCTCCTATGACTAAGGTTTTTCCGTTTGTGCATTTTTGCTTCCACACCTCTTTTTCACTCAACTCCAATTGTTGTGCTTTGATGCAGCACTCTCTTGCACTCTCTTGCAATGATGCTGTCTGGGTTGTGATGCTTGTTTATAGTATGAGTGACAGTCTACTGGACAACTAGAAAGTCAGTGGTCCTCTCCAAAATTGACAAAATTGACTACGGGGAGTAAGATACTAAATGCTCATAAATACCAGACACAAGCCCACATCGTGCAAGTTGAACTACCTATTTGTAACACAAGAGCCTCAAATTGAGATGTGAAAATATGAATGTGTGGGAAATGCAACCATATTGGTTAGAACTGGTTTGTCATCTGTGGTGTTTACAGTAAAACTAAACTGCAGAGCTCCTGTTCATCTGGCTATGTTTAGGACTGTTACACTCGCACGCAGCCCAGGCGTGTAGCTGCTCACTGTTTGGCATCAATTTTCAGATATTGATCTGTGAGGGATACCCTTGGGCAAGGTGATTTTCACACTTTTCTCCTGCCACCTCCCCAACTCCCCAAATCTCATCCCACAGTCACTTTCACTTCACTCTGGGGATGAGGAGGAATCCCTCAAGATTCCTCTGTGACTGCCTGTCAGTATTGCTATTGTCAGTGTCACATTGATGCGTTAGGTCACTCTGATTCGTCTCGTACTCCTGAGACGAATGCACCCGTACCTAATCTCTCTGTCATCCATACACGCACTCGCACCGTTGTATATACATCCTCCATCAAAGGTAATTTTCTTCTGCAAATAACTACATTTATGGCCTATGGGTCATTATTGATCAAAGGATCTCCTTCAAATCTTAGTTTCATTCAGCCATTTCTTTTTTAAGAGAACATAGTGGATATCAGGAGCTATAAGGGATTGAAAATAGACAATTGGTTGATAGTATGCATTTTATTCAGAGATGTTTTCCAACATATATTTGTCAGAATTATCCTAAAATGTGATATTAGATCACTCAAAAAGTATCTCATTGATTTGGCTGTAAAAACATGGGTTCTTATAGTAATTGCACAACAAATAAGTCAAATATTGTCCCCTGGATCTTTGGGACGCAGTACCAGCTACCTGCGCAACCCTGCCAGGATGTTCAGCTGGATGGATGCACAGACATAGATATGATAGAAATTCAGACAATTTTTGCTTTTTGAGCACATCTTTTTACAAGGTTGTTTGCTCCTCCTATTTTAGAGTCCATTGTGCCACCTAATGTGATTTTAGCCAGATCTCAATAGGACACGTTGAAGTGACGTTAGAAACATTTTTTTTAAAGGTAGGTTAAAAGTTAAACTTGGTGAAAGCAAAAAGATGTGTAAAAAAAAAACTATGCATAAGAGTACATAAATGAGGAGGAAATAGTTGTATTCAGTCCCATTTGAAGCTGTGAGTTTCTTTCTGAAACCCACACTACTTGAGTGTCGTTCTCAAATATGAAACACCCTCATTCAATTTCTGTATATTAAAAAAAATCCTCTAGCCTGTGTAACAGAGTGAGAACGGCTTTAAGCATAACCATGGAAACCAATCCTGTGGCGATGCTGTTTATAGACTACTTGGTATGTTTATGACACTACAGCTCCTTCATCTATTCTGAACAATTACCAAAAATTCATGTTTTCAACTGAATTGGATCGTGAGGAAAATTTGTTCAAGTCAGCCACAGCTCACAGACATTGCAGGTGTTTACAAGACTCTACCAGATTTCACTATTGGATTGTATTAAGGAATCCTGCTCAGTCTAAACCTCTACTCTCCCAGCAGCCAGGTGCCTTTAATTGATATGTTGTTGATGGTAGTTTTGTAGAGAGGACTGTGATAGACATCTGCAGCGTGACATGAGGCGAGCATGATGATGGTCAAACTCTCTGAATCTGGAGAGCATCAGGTGGCAGAATAACACAAACCAACCACTGGAAGGCATTTAATGTGTTTTCATTTTGTTGTTGGAGGGAAAAATAACCAGCAGATGCTTTTCTCTTTGTGTGCAAATATAGAGTAAGACAGCACATACGCAGACCGATGTAGGCAGGGTAATTATGTTTCACCTGCATGGTTTTCTCTGATGAGTAATTGCAAACAAAAGCTGGCGTCCAGGTGGAGAAGAGTAGCAATGTGAATTGCAGGAAGCCATTTAGAAAAAAAGTGTATCATGAGTATATTTGTACAGGTCAGAATAGTTTTGTTCTTTCTTGCCTTCCTGGCTAATTTCCTCAAACTAAGTCAATTAAATCTTCAAACTACTACAACTCTGTGTGTTCTTGTTTGAACAACGATCCAGTTTATCACATACATGCAGTCCAAAGCTCCTGCACAAGACGGCTTACCAAAAACATCTTCTTGTCTTCACATCCCCCTAGGTTCTTATAAGTGATAAATTACATAGTTCCCATATATTAATAAACTGCTGGTAGCTTCATTTCCTTGCTCTAGACCCTTGTAGTCCTTAAATCAAGGTCTTCTAACTATCCCTAATCAGGACTGAGGTTTGTGATTTCATTGTATAAAGTTGTGAAACTAACTTTGAACAATTGGGTTACTTACTGTGATTCCAAACATGCCTACACAGCAAATTTGTGTAGCGTCTTGTTCCGCTACTGCGTCACATGTTTTCCTGAGGAGCGGAGGTAGCAATATGGCGTCTTGTCTGGAGCTTATTATAAC
>NW_015113000.1:55598-57211 GCF_001443285.1 Poecilia latipinna
GTTATAATAAGCTCCAGACAAGACGCCATATTGCTACCTCCGCTCCTCAGGAAAACATGTGACGCAGTAGCGGAACAAGACGCTACACAAATTTGCTGTGTACAGACTTCCTTAAATAACATTTTATTTTTGTGTTTCAGACCGCTTCCCTCTGTGCTGAATTGTTGATTCTTTCTGTTTGACGTTTCTTGTCTTGTTTTGTATTGAACGTAATTTATGTTCTAACTTATGTTTTGAAAATGCTGTAGAAATTTGCCCTTGCTTTGTTGCTTGAGCTCATCTCAATCAGTCCACCGGAAAAGAGACTGGTAAGCGTCTCTAGTCCATCAAAGAAACAAAAACTCACAGGACACACATTCTCTCAAGCCAACTTAGGGTAGTAGTTTAAATCCAACATTAAATCCAACATGCATCTCTTTGGATTCCTGAATGAAACTGAAGAACTCAAAAGAAGCCTCATGCATAAACAAGGAGAACATACAATCCTCAATGCAGTGACCCCGGCCTTCTTGCTGCAGGGAAGCAGTGCCGTACTGCTGTCGGCCCCTAAATCCTTTCGGTGAATCCTCCCATGAGAGCTTCCACATCTACATTCATTCAGAATTAATATGAAAATCTTTTGTGTTACAGGAAGTGAGGTTGATCAATAGCAGAGAGTGTGCAAGAGAGATTAACAAACAAAAACCTGCACAGACCTACACAAATGAAAAGGATCTTCTTCACTTCAATCCTCTTGGAATGTTTTGCAGAACATAATGCATTCAGAGATCAATGCAGAAGAGTAAAAATCAAAACAAAATTAATAACTTCCAGGGTTGCAGCAGCAATAATATTTCTGCTGGAGAAATGTATAACATAGTCATTGAATTAGTTCAGCTATGCTAATTGCAATTTTCCTCAAATTAAAACGTCTCAGTCATGGTTTTTATCGCATGTCCATACATAGTTTTCAAGAAACATGTTTGAAATTGACAACTTAAAATGACTAATAAACCTACTGTAGCTCAGAAGCACAAAGATTGATTGCAGTAAGTAAAATAAAACCCATAGAAAAAGTCTTATTCACTTGTGTTTTTAAAATTCAAAATTACTGAAATAAGGCTTTTTAATTATGTTGCTTCAATCAGAATATAAACTCTTGGTACGCCTAGTTGAAGTTTATTAGAGTGTTCTGTCTGCAGGTGTTATTCAAGGGAAAAGCTGGTGGCTAATAAACATTAAAAGCACATGCAAAGAGCTTGCTTTAAATATAGAAATGAGTGGTTATGTAGACCTGTCCATCATTATCTGAACCTCTGACAGTAATTAGGTAGACGCTTCAGAGATTTTAAGTATCTAGAATAAAAAACACTTCATTGTCACTTGATTTACATTTAGGTCTAGCTCTTTAGTTTGCTGGAACATTTCATGACTTTGTCCTTGGAACATCGGAGACTTTGAGGATGTTAAATGCCTACATACTCCAGTGTACAGAGCTTCAAGTGTTTAATGTAGTCTGAACTCAGAAAATTCTGGGACATTAACAATGGTCATAAATTAGTTTTCTGAAACTGCAGGACGAAATAACTTGTTTATAATAAGCAGCAACAGGGGACACAAAATGGTACTTGAAA
>NW_015113000.1:60862-98205 GCF_001443285.1 Poecilia latipinna
TGCAAAAACAACTAAGTTTTTGCAAAAACAACTAAGTTTTTGCAAGAAAGTAAGTAGTTTTATAACATTTCTACTATTGGCGTGCAACTTCAAGGAACCTGGGAAATTTAGGCCAAAGGTGCAATCGACCATGGATAGTTGAGTAATGAAATGACACTGCTTCAGCAACCTTTAATCTTCAACAGCTGATGGAACCCCATGAATCTGAAGTTGAATTTGGTGACCTTTGCCAAGCTCTAAAGTATTTAGTTACAACTGCAAAAGATGTTTAAAATTTCAAAGTACATAAAAAGAAGACCTATAAAGCTTGATGTGAGCATTAAATATTCAGAGCCATTTTATATGGGCCGTTGCACTATAGAACCATGTACTAGGATTTAACAAATCATAAAAAATGAAATCCACGGAGACACTGTAGAGGAAGAGCTGGATAACCTGAACCAGCCAGTTTGTATTCGCAAACGTTCTCTAACACAGAATCTCTAGACAATTTTAAAACAAAATCTGCAAGAATAAACCTGGGCTGCTTCGAACTAGTTAAAATAAACAACACTTAGCCTCATGGAGGAGCAAGAAAAGCCTGGTAGCCCACCAGGCTTATAATACGCTGTGGGAAAAACAAGGTTATGTTAAGTGGTTGTAACATCAACAGACAATAATAGCAAACTTATAATCAACAGTTCCCTTTAGGGATACATTTATTTTTGCTCTGAGGAAACGGGAAACTGCTTCTCATTGTTTAAGTGTAGTTTAACTACAGTTTGAACTCCTAGTGAACATAGGTGCAGGCAGTAAAAGGTGGAACGTATTATTAGATCAAGCCAAAAAATTTTTCTATGTATGTTTGAAGTTCACGTGATTCGGTATTGTCTTTTTAGTCCAGGTCTGTCACAATACCAGAAACATAGCTGTATTGCTTTTCTGATTCAAGAAGTCTGTGAAACATTAGAGAAAGTACGCTTACCAAACTATTGAAACTACAGAGAAAAGAATTTCTGCAGATAAAGAAGCCAGTATCTGGGCTAAAACCTCCATGATTAAAAACTCACAGTTTCTGCTTGTTTGCATCACATTTAGCTCTGACTTGTGAGGGTTTTTTTTAAACAATGCCTGATCTTTTGAGTTAGAAAGTGAAATATTTTCATCTAGCTTATAAAGAGGCTATGATGTTTCGCTTTGAAACCATCTGTTAATACCCAGTAGATTGTCCACACCAGATTCCTAATAACAGTAAAGCTAATGTGAAATGGGCTGTAAATAAAACAGTGACGTCGTGTTTGTAGATAATTAATGTAGCCACAAAAGCACCCAAATCTTTATGAAATCCTGTAACTCCCTCTGTGCTTATTTTGAGCTGCAAGCGGAGGCAGCGAGACTCTGCATGAAATGACAGCTCAGGAATACATTACTCATCCAAGCTGTGCTTTTAAACAGAAGCATGCCTTAACCAATTGTATTGATTCATGAGGAAAATACTCAGTTTTTACCCAGACACCTATCCTATAAATATATGCAATATATGCAGTTATTATTGTCCCTATTATTGGAAATCTTGTAACACCGAGGAATCTTTACAGCGTCACACAATCTTTATGCTAAATGCTTATTTCTGCATGCTTTTGATTAAAGTAGTACAAAAAATGCTTAACAGTGGTGAATTCTCTGATCAGTCAAACATTGCATCAGGCTTGCAATTTTCTCCCTAAAACCTACCCTGCTCAAATGTTTTTCAGTTGGAAACTAAAATCAACACAAAGCATGTTAAGTGGTTTTAAAACGCGGCAGCACGACCACTTACACAACTCCGCCGAAGAAATGTCAAGGGACAAACTGTTAACAAGCTGTGGAGATGATTTACTAGCTGCAGCTTGCCCTGCAGTAGAGGAGTGGAATGGCACAGAATAAAGAGCAGCTGCATGTGTGAAGAGGTAGCTGGATGGACTGACTACCGCACAAAAAGGGATAATGTGTGTGTTTGTGTGCGACTGTGGAGACTGGAGAGGGTTCAAACAAGCAGATAGTGGCGAAAACAGTGGAGAGGGGAAATGGCAGGTCAGGAGTCAGGCTGGATTTATGGAGTACTGTTTCAGTTTTTAAAAGCTTTCCTGCGTCACATTAACTCCAATGATTACAGGGGCAGTGGTAAATCATGTCCACTTTTATGCAGCTGCAACTCTTTCTGGTTGGATTGTGGGGGGGGGGGACATGTAGCACAGCTGTTGCCAAAATTTGAGGGGCTGAGCGCAAAATGAGTGTACTTGTGTCATTGTGTGTTGCAGTAATTGATTTGCAGTGCGGGGAGGCTGGCAGAGTCTGGCTTTTCAGCTCAGAGGAGTTCTGATTGTCTCCTTTTCAATAATATTTTCTCTCTTGATCCGTGACTCGCAACAGAGACATCATTGAAGTCATAGCTGTCTAATGAAAGAATGCCTTTGCCGGCGTGTTTGAAAATCTTTCCTTCATTCTATAATTTAGTTTTCACTGAGATGTGCTCTACATTAGTGAGAATGGAAGAGGTGATCCTCTCAAACAGTTGCCACGTAGCTGGAGAAAGAGATTTAAGTCTAGTTCAGACAGGGAACTGAGAACTTCATTATATTTTCCAGCCTCTTCCAAGCCGTTGTCGAAGTGAACAGAGCTTGATTAAGAGTTTAAACACTGATGCCCAAAGCAGAGTATCAAAAGGAGTTTGTTTTGTTTTTGTTTTTTTGTTTTTTTCAAATCTTTGCAGAATAGCCAAGTAAGAAGCACCAATCCAATATTAATATATTTGTCAATCCCAATATTGAAAAAATTCTGGGTCGGGTATCTGCAGCAATGTGCACGATCTATTCAGTCTAATTCTATGCTTTGTGCTCCAAGAGGCATCATGTTATTGCATTATGTTACATTGCACTTTTTAAACTATTTGAGGTTTGTGGAAATGTATTTTTACATGTTTGACAAAGGTAGTCAACCTATTATTTCTGTCAGTCTCAGTTTCTTTATTATTATTTATAATGGTTGTTATACTGCTAATTGCGTTGACTGAACATACATGCAAACTCCGTGCAAAAAGACCCCAGGCTGGGAATCGAACCCAGGGCCTTCTTGCTGCAAGGCAACAGTGCTACCAACTGCACCACTGTGCAGTGGCTTGTTAAATCATATTTTCTTATTTAGCGTGCCATGTTCCGGCTGGAACATTGTGTGCGTTGCGCAGCGCTCTCACTTCCGCCTATGAATTGTTAACAAAAGCTACGTGTTTCGTGACTTAGCTTTCGAAACACTAATTTCAAGTGTCAAAATCTTTAACATTTCAATAAATATTTTAGCTTATTCAGATTATTTATTTTATTTATTTACTTTTTTTTTCTTTCATGTGATTAGTGTTTTTTGTACAACTAAAACATCAGTCTCCATGTATGTTCCAGTAGAGAAAATACATGGAGATTTTCATGTATTTTATACTGCCATATAAGCTTTGTTACAAGGCCACTCAGCAATTCAAGTTCTGAAATTAATTAAGCAGAGCACCTTTAGCCTTCCTGTTTTCTGCTTTGTGTCTTTCTCTCACTTTGAGCCTCGATAAACTGCAATAAAAAACAGGTGCCTCTTATATAGGTTCTCGCACCATTTACACCTTAGGCTCAGCAATAAGCTCAGCATTAATCCTAAAAATGTCTAACTTATTGTATTTTTCTTTCAACAACAGTGTCAACACTAGAGAATACTGTTGTCAGCCCCGTGTGGTAGCGCTTATGTGTGGCGCAGTCTCTAATCTTAAAACGATTTGTTTAGGTTTAAATGTGGTTAACCCGTAGGTCATGGATTGGGGCCAATCAAGCAGAAAATCAACTTGTTCCACTCACCAGCAGTTCCTTGATGCATGTTTCATTGTAATTGTGGTATTTTCATGTTTTGCACCGCTACAGCTCCCTCCACAATTACTGTCAACCCTCATAAAGACACGAAAGTCTTGAAATAAATGGTTATTGTGGAGATTTGACGATCCCATGAAGCCACTCTTTACAGCTGTTCTCTAACAGTGAGTCTTGGGAAATTTTTTAGCATTGTTTTATAAAATGGGACTCTATTTCACAACACATTTATACTCCAGGAAAATGTGCAGTCATGTTTTTTTTTAATTTTTTTTTATTTAAAGGTTTGCAAACACCCTGATCATCTTAAAATATAAATGACAAAAATGAATCTGTTTTGTTTATTTTATGTGAATGCTTCTCAATAAGTATGGCACAAGAGATTCAAATAAAAGCTTTCTAAAATGTTCAGTGTGTCCTACTTCCTCAAAGACAAGTTCGATAGTTAATTAACAATACTGGAATAGACTGTTTATTTTCCAAAGGTCTCTAAAGCTCTCATACTTTACTGCAAAGCTTTGTTATAAGGCAGGGTTGCCTTAAGAGTGGCATTTGCTGTTAGAAAACTAAATCTTCCTCTTGCTGTCGGCATACACAGCTGACTGACGGCTCAGCCAGCGGTATGTGGGGAGAAAAAAGTTTTAACCCACAGGAATAGTGCTGAGGTCTACCTATACCTGAACATTTTAGATTGCGCAAATAGAAATAGTGTTGCTTTGTTTCAATCTACTATTTCCCCCTAATTCATTCTCTGCATTACAGCAATTAGCTCCTGATGTGACCGAGCTCCACATTAATGTTCACTGGAAACCAAGAGAGATTGATCTTATTCCTCTGACATGCTGTCATGTAGGGAATATGTTGCTGCCACCGCTGGTCTTATTTTGCAATTCTCGCTGTCGATGATGTCTAATGGAGCAGTTGCATTGCCATTGTTCTGCTGGACCCAGAGGAGAACCAGTTGGTCCAGTAATTTGTCAAAATTGTTGCTACTTGAACTGTAATGATGCTGTGAACAAAGCATAATGATGCTGACTTCGTTGAAAACTTGGCGACCTGATCGTCCTAACTTTGATCTGATGGAGAATCTCTGGGTTAGATGATTGGATGGAGATTGGACACACTAGTAAAGGCTGCAGCAATATGGGATGGATTAAAATTAATTACTGCCCTTACTACCTCAGTTGGTGCTGTTTTTATCTGAACAATCAAATGTCAAAATTTCACTGATATGTTGCAGCTCGTTGAAAGCCAGACTGTTGTAAAGAGGTTCGACATTATTTGTTTTAGATTTTATTCATTTATTTATTTTTTTGGAACATGAGGTAGAACAAAAATATGTTCTGGATTTTTTTTTTTTTTTTCCCCCAACATGAAATTGGTAGTTAAATTACAGGACATTTTCCTTTTGATGTTAAAGAACTGGCATTCAGAGTAAGATTACTTTTTTTTCCAAATAACAGACAAAAGAACAATACATTTGTATTTTTTCCCCTTATATTTAATGCTGCATACAGATATTTCCAAGGCAACGGTGACGGTTAAATTGGTACTTTTTCTTTGCGAAAAAGAGAAATACAAAGGTGTTTAATTGACTGTGATACATGGATACAGCAGCGCTTAACGGAGCCCTCGAAAGGTCACAGCAACAGGGTTTTTGAGAGGACTGCACTTGTATTACCTGGCAATAATGTTTGCATTTCATCTGTCTCACTGAAGAAAGCCTGGAATGCAGAAAAGCAGATAGATGCTGCCATACAAGATTGAAAAGATTGTTTTATGTGATTTAAGAAAGTGATGATTGCTTCAAAAACTTATTTTTAATTTCAAATTAGCGCATAATTCCTCAGTGCTGATATTGTGCTGTAAAGCCATTACGGTTCATAAAATTTCAGACGGGTTTTTGTTTTGAAGCTCATAATGCTCAGCCAGTTAAGAGCTTCTGTACTCATTCAGCAAATAACTTCGTTCCTATCCAGCAACAGTGTGGATTCAGGATTCTACATCTTCAGAGAGGTAATGCAAAGTAGTCCTGCATTTAAATCAATGAGTTTGTCATCCTTATTTTAGGATGCTGAATACAAAGCAAAACCACATTCACCTACATCTGCGATTACAAAAAGTAGTTGGGTTCCAGTTAAGTTTTTTAAATGCAACAAAAAGATAAATTGGATAAAATACAGGCAATATTCAGTGATTTGAAATAACCATCAAAACTTAGCACTAGCTCTTTCACACTCTTTGCATTGACTAGGAACTACACAAGCACCTTCATGGCTGTGTTTGTACTCAAAGGCAGAAGCCATCCATCAGTCCATCAGCTGGAGGAGGCCAGCTCTCTCCCAGACTATCAAATTTAAAATTTAGTAAAAGGCAGCTTTCACTCA
Source organism: Poecilia latipinna (assembly GCF_001443285.1). Lineage (NCBI taxonomy): Eukaryota > Metazoa > Chordata > Actinopteri > Cyprinodontiformes > Poeciliidae > Poecilia > Poecilia latipinna. Next base: position 67,110 of record NW_015113000.1, read on the forward strand.
GGGTAAGTCAATCACAGGCCACACACAGACAGACACATAATCATAGCTCTTTCTGCACTACCAATTTACAGCAGTTGTGCTATCGTATGTGTTTTCCCACACTCCAAAGAAATATACGTCCAGAGACATATACGGAGGTGCGGTGGTTTTACGGGCTGCACATCCAAGTAAAAAAATCAGCGCGTCTCAACAAATTACCATATCAGCATAAAGTTAATTAATTTCAACAATCCAATTCAGAAGATAAACTCATGTGTTATCCAGATTCATTGCACACTGAGTAATAGATTTCAAGCATTTATTTCTGTTAGATTTGATTATTTATGCTTGCAGCTTAGTTCTTTGAAAAATAAAAACATTACATAAGACCACTGAGGGAGTTTTAAAAGTCTATTGAAAAGTAAGTCTATGTACCGAACTTCACACGCTCCCTGTGGTTTGTTGTGTCTCTTATAACTGCATCAATGCAGCGTGACATGGAGGTTATCAGTCCGCGGTTCAATGGATAATCACTTCGATGGTGGCCTTCTGTTCAGCTCCATTGTTGGGTCTGCTCTTCTCCTTGACAATAGTTCATCGACTGGGCTTAGGTCAGACCAGTTTGCCAGCCAGTCAAGAACACCAGTAACCACAGCCATTGGCCAGGTACTTTGGATTTGTAAAACACACTGGACCAACACCACCAGATGACATGACTCCCTAATCATTCTGTGGCTGTGCTAATGTCGCAAGCAACTTGTTTTCTATTCCTTTCTGCTCTACTTGCAGAGTCTGAGATGGGATTTCTCAATAAAATGCTAAATTTAGTTCAATCTGAAACAAGGGCCGGAATAACTGAACAGCTGTCCAGTTCTTCTTCACCTTAGCATCTGAAGTCTTCGAATCAGGAACGGTTTTAATGTGCGACGGCCGTGACATTGACTCCAGCTCCTAGTCCACACCTTGGAAAATTGTTTGTTTACTTTTTACACTGGCTGTTTTCCTTCCACATAATATTCCATTGAAATATTTTCAATGGAATATTGCAGCACAGCACTGTAAAGAGTGAACTTCTGCAATAGCTTTTTGTGGCTTATTCTCCCTATTAAGGATGCATCTGTTGAATCAACAGTGTTCTCCAAAAATGTGTTGGTTGCAATACACCATTTATGGATCTCAAGTCTGTCTTATGTTGGTCTTATGTAATGTTCTGTTTCAGATTTTACATGAAATTAATGTAATAAAATAAATTTTTGTTGATATCATTTCTTGATGTATCTGTACTGTATGTAAAAAAAAAAAAAAATCTTTTTACACCAGTTAATCAGTGACGAATATCATGACTAAGAATCAAAGTTCTCCAGTTCAAAAGTTAATAACTTCATTATTGTGCCATTCTGCCAGGTCTGCTATATGCTCAGCAGGTATAACTAGGTCGGGCGGCACCAGCTGAGACTTTGCAAGTGGCTTCATTGTTTGGCTCACAGTTGTCAGGAAGGTTCAGGCTCAAAGCCTGCTGTTTTCTAAATGGAGGCAGTGTGTATTTAGATCTATAGGACAGACATCAGATCAATGACTGGGCCCTGATGGCAAACATGTGACAGCAGTGATGACTGGCCTTTGTTTTTATCTAAACAGAATTGGATAATGACCGCTCTTAACAGCCTGTGTTTGCATAAAAACCCAAACCTTAACCTGAAAATGGATTCTAGCTGAGCTTTGGTGCTTGAGCGTCCTCGCAAAATTATCATTAACTAATCAAGATCTGTCAAGATGTGGAATGGTAGTCTGATGACTCATGTTTATACTGTATTCTCACACTCCAATATATTCCCAATGATTTAAAGGAATATTCTTCATTTAGGTAGTACATGCTTACATCAATAACCTCTGGTAAAGATCTTTGAAAAGACTGCATGTATAAACTGTATAACCTTGAAAGAGCTGCTGATTTGCAAACCAGAAGATTATTTACAATTGAAAATTTATCAAAACTGATTTTCTCTTTTGATGCTTTCAGACCAGACTGAATATTACATAGCTGTTGCTTTTATTACAGTATTTAAATTCATGTGTTTGTCTTTCATTTGTTCAAAGCGATATGGACGTGTTTTACATGCTGACTGCATGCAGAATGAAGCTTTGCAACGTTTACCCCATCAGCAACAGTAAAATAATTTTGATCATTCATCTTGCTTGTTTCCCTCCCATCCATCCACGACAAACACACTTCGATGGAGAGAGAGATGTGAGCATCGTTCTGTCGTTCTTCTATTTCTCTTTTCCACCCTGACTCTTGATGCCTTTTTGAGGTGTTCAAAGGTGTCTGTCAAATTTGAGATTGAGGCATAAAAGAACAGACCACTGGGAGGCACGGAGTGGGGTAGACAGGAAGAAATGTATCTTTTTTTCTGGAGCAAATTTGTCCTGTATTTGTTAACATGCTTCACACATTGTAGGTTAAATAAGTGATTAATTATAGTGGTTGAGCCTGATACTTTTGGTGTCCCCTTTCTTCCCAGCATCTTTGTGCCCTATCCAGAGTGTGAAAATGCTCTTGGGCGGAGCTGCAGCACTATGCATGACCTAATATAATTGCGTATTCTTTGGATATTCTATATTACAACTAGAGGCAACATTTTGATCAGACTGCAGTATCCTAAAACTGGTTGGGATACTGCAGAGTAAATAGCTAAGATCCTATTGCCAACTGTACTACGTTTTAGACCAGCTAATAGCTGAAGTTACTTTAAGAACATTTTGATTGAAAGAATAATCTGAACCAGTACTGAAGACACCTCCGTCAATAAGAAGCCATGACTTGAAGTTACAGTACAAGCTTCTGCTGTGCAGAAGCTTGTACTGTAACTGTCGTCCCAAATGTAAACTGGACCGGTTCAGCTTTAAATTGACAGAGTTTCCTCCATTACTAAGTGAAAATTGCTGATGTTGAGCTGCTCAAAGTGGAATTAACAGGAAACTACGGTTATGGCTGAGTGGTGTTCATGTCGGGTTCTGTAACTTGCTCTTTGAATGTTTTAGGTGTACATGAAATATTGGACAATCCGGTTCATTATACACACAAACATATCGACTGTCTCTTGAGGACAAGCTCTCTGACATGGAGTAAGGACATTTCAGATGTTTTTCAGTGGGTGCTTTGATGATGTAACGAAACAGAAAATCTGAAATCATGGTCAGACGGTCCTAAGAGGTATTCTTCCACACAATAGAGTTTGCAAAAGCAGGTGTGTTTCTGCAGATGCTGTTTATCAGCTATTTAGAGGTTCACAATTAGAAACTCCCCGCTTACATCATTGCTTTGTTATAAAAAGCGTAAAGGTGCGTTTAGGTGCTATATGAAGAGGCTTTCTGCACTTATTCTTTAATCCTACCTGTCAATTTATATCAACGCAGTTAATTATTCTTCTGTTTTTAAATGCATGCATTTTCATTTTTGCTTTTTCTAGACTCGATCAAAGGTTCAGTCTGAACATGATTTGCCTAGTATTTTTGCTATTCACTAGGTACAGTGTCTATAAATCAAAAACCCATCATGGATTTTTTTTTTTGTTTGTTTGTTTTGATTAGTAGACACTAACAGAAAACTACTCTAAGTCTGCTAGTGTCATTACTGGGTCTGTTTGAGAGGAAACTAGTGAAATGTTCCCCTTCATGTTATGTCGCCTCGCTGCTGCAGCCTGGTTTCCTGGATTAACTTAACCAAAAAGAAGGTCAACTCATATAGAGAAATGGGCTTATGAGCTACTTGAGTACAGTTTAAAACAATGCAAATTCAAAGGAGGAAACAGAAGTTAAACATCGACATTAATTTGATGTCATTTAAGATGTAGACATCTTGTTTGCAACTTTTTTGTTGTTTGCTAATTTATTTATTCTTCTTCTTTTCTGCTGATCCCTAGGCATTATTTTCAAGATCATTCATTTTGAAAGAGTTTTGTTCAGTAAGTCAGTCCACAACAGACATAATATATAAATAGTGTGGATTTTTTCAGTATTATGGATTTCTTTGGGCTCTGGGATCGTCCACCGTTTAATTGAAGTTTTGTCCAGGTCTGGATGATTTTGGAAAAAGAAAACACAGTCAAAAATTACTTTAGTTTGCGCATGGACTTGTCATCTGAAGAATGCATAGATCCAGAAATGGATCTAACTATCCAACCAGTTCATCTGTCCCCGGTCTGTACAGCCACCTCTCCATTCATCCATCCATTTATCCAACCCTCTTTCCGTACATCTATTCATCTACTCCTCCCTCAATCTAGCGATCTCTGCCTCCCCATTATCTACTAGTACATCTGCCCATCTATTCATTAATTTATACATCTACCTATTTGTCATGTCTACTCTCAATCATCTGTTGTCCTTTTATCTATATCTTTATACGTCCGCCCCGCAATCTATTCTTTCATTTGTCGATTCATCCTTCCATTTATCTTGTCTGTCCATTAATCTATCTGTCCCTCGGTGCCTCCGTCCATCAGTTTTTCCATTCATCCATTCTGCGGACGGATAAATTTACACCATTAATTTCATTCTCAACCTCTGTATCTTAACTTTGATAATAGGTGGAGAAATGGACTGATGACTCTGGAAAATTGAGCTTGGGAAAAGTATGAAATTATGACATTATACCATAAGCAGAAATTTTTAGCTTCTGTAAAAAATAATTTAATTCAGGCCTGACCTAAAATTCATCTCCCTGATCAGCACAACAGTAGAGGAGAGGGGTACATTGTGACTTGAACACATTATATGTCCCATCCGTGAAACACCCTGATGAGCTGTAAGCCTGGTTTCACTCAGGAATGCGTCTCCTGTTAGAATATCAGCGGAATCACAGTGAGGACAGAAACCGGCTTATGTCTACCGAAGCTGGGATGTTTTTGTGTTTGGGCATCAGAGGCCATGTGAGTCTGCCTCCTGTTGGCAACCAGGCAGACGGCCTGCTGCTGTTCCAAAAAATGTGGAAATTGCATTTGGATCCCCACCTGGTGACCAAATTGTGGAAATAACCCAGACGTCTGTTCTGCCAGCTTCTTTTTCAGTTGTTGTTTCCTTTGAGAGTCAAGCTGCACATTAAATGTTGGCCAGCTCTGCTAGAGGAGTCCATACTGCCATTTTAAAGTTCTTTAATATTACACATTTTATTTATAATTTTTTTCCCAACCCCTTTGAGTTGTCTTGCCAAGTTCTGTTTATCTTTGACTGAGAATATGTCTTTTTTATTTCCATTCCAGCAATGTGCTTGAATAGATTTTAAAAAGAAAGTAAGATGAATTTGCCAAAACTGAAGAGAGTAAAATGTCAATGTGATTAAAGGGTTTTCTTACACCTCTCAAAGCTTTTAGTCAGACTAAACTGTACTTCTTTAAGTAACGTGCAACACTGCGGTCGCAGCACTAGTGTAAGTAAGTCACACAGAACCTAAAGTTTAAGACTTGAATTTACTTCAAAAAGGCATGTTTTCTAATTCCCATTAATTTTTGATGGCATCTTATAGTCCTATCTGCAATCATTCACATATTTCTCTATAGTGCACACATTTGGAATGGCATTGGCACTTTTTGATGTTTTCCTTACCTTGATCATTTAAAACATTGTAGGTTTAAATTATGACCTGTGTATGGAGCCCTTAGTCCTCGTAGCGGTAGTCGCGGGTTCGATTCCCGTCCTGGTGACATTTGCCGCATGTCTTCCCCCTGTCTCATTACCCTATTTCCTGTCGAACTACTTTCAAATAAAGGCCACTAGAACCAACAAAACCTTTAAAACAAAACTACAGTGTTTTTTTGGGAGCATTATAAGCGAATGTGACAACATAAAGTTACACATAATGAAGGTTGAAAACAACAAATGGTTTTAAAGGTTTTTTCCTAACAAACGTCTGAAAAGTGAAGCTTGCCTTTCATCCCCTGAGTCAATACTTTTGCTGCGATTTCTGCTGCAAATGTTTTTGATGTCTCTATCCTGTCCAGCTTTTTTTACGAAGAAAGCTTTCCAAAGAAGGTAAACCTACGCCCATTCTACTTTGCAAAACAACTCAAGCTCAGTCAGACTGGATGAAGAATCTTTCCACAATAGATTCACAACTGGATTTTGACTGGGCCATACCAACACATGACTCTGCTTTGACCTGATCTGTCCCATTACATCTCTGACTTTATGCTTTGGTTGGCAGCCCTACAGAGAGACGAAGCTCAACTTCAAAATCTTCTGCAGTCTCCAACACGTTTGCTTCTATGATGGTCCCATATCTACCTTCATCCATTTTCCCATTAACTCTGACATCAGCGTGATGTAATTTATAGGTCTTTTGACTAGTGGGTGCTCTTCCACATGTTTTCCTCAAACTTAAAATGACTGTTGCTATGGATATATTTCAACAGGTTTGCAGAATGCTGGCAAATCGCTGTCCTTCCAACAGATTCTCCCACCTGAGTTGTGGATCTCCTCCAGAGTTACCCTGGACGACTGGCCGCTTCTCCTTGCTAAAACTGTCAGCTTATGTGAACGGTCTTGTGTTTGAAATACTTGTTGCACTTTTAGATTATTAATTGATCAGACGTCTTTGTGAGACGTTAAAAGTTTTTCTTGATATTTTATTACATAACCCTGCTTTAATCTTCTCTATAGCCTAATTTCTAATTGTTGAATTTTTGGTCCGCAAGATGGTTGTTCTCAACTATATGTATGATGATTCATAGTATTCGTGTAGAGGTTACATAACCCACAGGAGAACTCTGTTTACTTAAGTTTCTGTACAATTTTCAAGCTTCATATTTGTAAAACATTTTTGAATTTTTTTTCCCCCTCTTCCTTTCGCATGATTCCTGTACAATCATTCAATACTCTGTGTTGGTCAATGACATTATGTCCCAATAATACACACTGGAGTTGACGGTGGAGCCCAAAAGAATCTTTGCAAGGCATTTTATGCGGGTCTCCTGGAAGTTCATTCATTTCTGTGGGAATTACTTTAATCTCTGAAACTCTGCCTGCTGCCTCACTTCCCATACTGAAACTTGCCTCTAACTCTTTTAAAATATTTAAACTCTGCAGCTAAATTTGAGTGTGTGGAACTAGGGCACACGAGTTAGTACACTGAGCTTTTTCATATGCACTCGGGATTGCAAGATATCAAAATATAACCCCTTATGAAAGTAACAGGATATTTTCTTTTCAGGAATTTTATTGCAGAGAAACCTCAGTAATAATGTGTGTGACAACCGTGTTAGACTAATCATGAGTATTTCACGCTGAATAAAAATAAATGGCAGGTTGTAGGATAATGAGATGCCATTGTCAAAGAAATGTTTAAAACTTGGTGTTTTGTTAAATTTATTGTTCTAAAACCTGCATATTGGGATAAAATATATTTTATAATTCTCTAGACTCCATTTTCTTTTTCATACATATTTGCCTTATGAAGTTTATAAAAAAAAATCACTCCCGTAACTTCAAAGATAGTGCTGTTGTCTAAAATTATACTAAGAAGCTGTACTTTTACAATATATATATATATATATATATATATATATATATATATATATAAAGCAAGAAACAAATCTTGCGCCTGTGTGACCGGGCAAAACAGAGTTGTCTATGAAAATGTGTTTGACCAGTAAACTAAAGATAATAAGGACCCCAGTAGATTATTGTTGTTTACTAAAATCAAGTCAGGCTAAATTTATTTATTAACATTCCCATTACCAACGCCAGCCACAAAAATTTGCTTTAGTTCAGTTATCTCTATGAAAATTTAGCAGTCATAGCCAAAGTGTAAGACCTGCTCCAAATCATTTTCCTCTGTTGGGCCTATAAATGACTGTCTTCATTAAAACTGAGATTCTTGGCTCTTTACTGTAGATGTCTCTCTTTTGATGAGTCATTTGTTATGCATTGCAAGCATTTCTGAAAATGAGGCTTCTTGTGGAGAGATGTGATGCTGTTGGCTTGATTGGTGTTGTGTAGCTTCAAAGAGAGGCCAATCAGTGTGCAAGAGTAAAATAATTTCCATTAAAGTGTGCCGAGGAAGACCAGGAAGCCAGTGTTGTGCTGAAATAAATCGATTTGTTTCTTTGATGAAATCTTTAGCTCTTTTTTTTTTTCTTTTGAAACGGCACTTTTTTGTGTAACATACAGAAATGAACATTTTTAACCTCTTGGAGCAGCCTTAGTACTGTCAGGGACAGTCCTCTGATGTTATTAATCTTGAGCATGCTGGTTTTGATGCATAGCGTGATCAGAGCAAAATTCACTGCGTGAGAAGCTATACATTCATCACCCGACAGACAGTTAAAGAAGACGCCTTTGATGTTTTAATCATATACTATAAGCATATTTTCAATGTAAAACTGCTGTTTTCTTGATTTTAATGTTCATCTTTCCTTTCAGAATCACTTTTCCCTCATATAGCCCTCATATGTTAGTGAACTCCTTTCAGCTGGCTGTGATTCCTGTGTCTGTCTTGCCTTTAAAGTCCCAAGACAGCTCTGCGAGAGGAAGAAGCGAGTTTACTGGGATGGCCTCCTTCTGTACAGAAACGTTACTGGAGGCCTCAAGTTGAGTTTCATGGGCAGCACTCTGAGTTAATAGGCTGCATTCTACAACTGGAGCAAAAAAAATAAAAAATCTCTGCTTGTTTACAAGACCGGGTTTGTGCCAAGAACATGACAAACGCTTCCCCAGACTTAAAGCTAACGGCAAACGCAGAAAGGTGGCATATTAACAAGAACACCTAAATCTGTCTGCTTTGCTTAACCTCTTAGACTTCAAGTCTTGGGGAAAAAAAAACATGACAACTGCATTAACGTTTGTTAGCAACCTCATGTTTGGGTGATGAAGCCAGTGCCACATATCTGCAGGGTATGATGCGCTAATTGTTGTGCGGTAACGTGTGTGGATGTTGTTGTGCTTTAAGAGTTTGTGTGGCATTTTGTGAAGGCCTTGATGAAAGCCTTAGTCTGCTGATGGAAATCAATGGGGCCTTTTGTAGTAGAAGGAGAGCAGCCAGTTCCAGGCCTCTGTCGGCTGACGTGGCGTCGTTGGACTTTGACAAGCATTTAATGGCGCGTCACTGGGCTGGACAGGTGATCAATTTATTTAGGCAGTAATGTATGTATCCCCTGGTAAATCTTTAATTAATGGGGAAAGAAGAGGACAATTGGGACGCCGAGGTCCGGAGCATATGAAAACGCAGCGGGGTAAAAGGGGGGAGTTGCTTCCTCATTTCCTTTTTAATTAGGTGTAAACTGCTTGATACTGCTGTTGTGTTTCATTACGTTTCCAAATGCCTTCGTCAAGCCTAATCTTCTTTCAGCAAGACAAGGTTTTTATGCCAAAGAGTGGAGAAAATAAGTGTTGACATGAAATTTAAATGTAGAAATCCAAATAATCAAATAATACAAAGGCGTGCATACAAAACAAAATAAGTTATTCCATAAATTATATGTGTGTAATATGTAATTTAAAATGTGAAACGGTGCATAATGTTATAGAAAATTTGTATCTAAGTGCCAGCCTATGTCAGCTACATGATTTCTCATTAACAATACTGACCTGTTTCGATGTAATCGTTGGAAGAGGGACGGCTTTACACATCACCCCAAAACCCTAAACAAGAGTTATGTTTGAGGTGAAAGAACCTTTAGTACATGCAGCTTTGTGTAGATCAAAGAAGTATGATTGAGTGGAGGGATGCTAAACCCATTCTTGATCGTTTGAAGATGAAACCAGGGAGGATTTTGTTCTAAATAGGCCAGTTATTTCAAAATCACAGCAAATAAAACTTTTAGTTGGCTTTGCAGTCGCTAGAATGTCCCAGAATTTGACCTGGCCAGAATAAAAAGATCAGAATAAAGAAGTGATGACATACACAGAAGAGGAGGCAAAAACCTTCACCTCTTACATGGACAGTTGGTGCCTTTTTTGAGCATATGGTAAACGTTGTAAAACTTATCACTAAGTATTTAAGAAATGTAATACTATTTGTAATACTTATTCCATGTATCATTCCACTTTTCTTCACATAAATAACTTTTTTTTTTCAACAAGCCTTTTAGAAATTGACTTACATTCAATAAGCAACAGAAGAGAATTCCCAGTTATCCTAAGGGAAAGAAAAGCATTCCGGGATCCTTGTAGTCCCACTTTAGAGTACACCATCTCTAAGCTATAGCAGAGCAGCAAATCTACTACCTGGGCACTTACCCTTTTTCCACTTTTCATGGACAATTGGCTTCCTTTCTGGACCACTGCACTGCTACGAAACAGAGGCCACAAGCACCACATACATCATATATTGCACTATCTAGAAAAAACAAAAACCTATTTGTTCCTCTGCCGTCTTGTGAACCTTTCTGTTTTTCTCCACTGGTTTCGTCTGCTGGTTTTTAGGGTATCAGGGGACCTTTTGGAACAATGCACAATATTATTAAAAATGAAACATTTTGTCCTGTAGAGATGTCTGCGGTTAGGAAATCATTTGGAAATCCAACCATTATACAGAATGTGTGTGATGGAATTACTTTATTGTCAAAAGGCGAACAGAAAACGCTCTTCCTTTGCTTCACAATGTATTGCTCATACTACAGTCAAAAAGATAGAGCAGGGTGTATGTTCATGCATAGGGATATTAAAGTGACAGTGTGACTCTATCTCTATGCATCAATCCATTCTGTATTTGAAAGATTTCTGGGTGTGGGTGGAAAAAAGTAACACTATTAACTCCCCCCTGAATGTGTGGAGGAGATTGTGTTTATGTTTTCTATGAATATATTTTGAAAGACATTAAAAACCGCCAGCATTCTCGGTTGCATGCACCAAACAGAAACACAAACTGATAAATAATTTAAAGCTCACAGGAGCCAATGCTATATTTTTTGCTACGTTTCTTGGACATGTTATCAGTTGATGTTTAATGCTGGAACATTTTTAATTAAGGAATAAACTTTAACAATTTGTCAAGCTCAGGTTCGCTCGTCTGTTGAGCAAACTGCATTTTGCTATCTCTTTTATTTGTAAAACCACTGCACTGTACAGAAAAAAGCTGTGGTTTGATGATTCTATTAGATGTAAAGATATTATTCAACTGCACAGTTTGTGTTAGGCTCCTCTGTGTTTGCCTGTTTCAGATGCATTGAACATACAAACTTTTAATATTATTAAACTTTGTATAATTACCAGTTGTTTCCAATCTAAACGGTAAAATATATACATGCTGTTTTAAATATAATTGTACATTGCCAATAATATTTGGTCAAACATCCCTGGGAGAAGTGCAGAGAAATAACACTTTTTTTGCAGTCATCACCAAGATTCTAACAAATTTCTGGCTGATATTTGACCCTCTTTGGAGAATTGATAGAATTCAGTCAAATCTCTACTGCATAATTTCCATAACAAATGATTAGAATTAGGATTCAAGAAACTTCGTTTGCCTTCTTCACTCATTCTAAAACCATTTGAATGAATGGAAATGGATGGATAATCCTTAAAAATGGAGACAGTTAAAGGAAACCATTCGGTTTGAGAAAGATTTGAAATTAGAAAATGACAAATGTGTAGGAATCCTGCTTCTTGTTTTCGAGAAGAGAAGAGAACATCAGGAACAAAGGGATTTCTCCTGACGAGGATTTCTGAGCTCCTACGATGGTTGTCCTCAAAATACATTCATTCTGTTTCCGGTATAGACAGTCAGACCTCGACGGCAAATAGTGGATGAGACCATTGCAAGAATGTCACCCAAGTGTTATGGGAGCTATGCTGCACACACAAAAAAAGTAATATTATTTCACTAACTTTGCCTAAAAAAAACAAAAAACAAAAAACACGATGCTTTCAGACCGTGAAAGGCAGCAGTTACAGTCAATTGCTCTTTAAAGATAATTTAAAATGGCTGCAGGATTTGTGCAGGGGTCTCCTTTTCTGTCACCAGCGTATTAGTCTGACTGTACTCTAATTGTCTGTGAGTTAAGGACAAAATGAAAGCGTTTGTGTGTGTGAGATGTGAAGGGGATGGGGGCTATCCATGAAGTATAGGAGAAAAGTCTTTACAGTATCAGCGTTCAGTTCGAAGTTGCGATAATTAGTCTTTGAGTTTGGAAAGTGAAGATGAAGTCAGACAAAATTAGGCTAACCTGCCCTCAGGTAATTATGCAGTGTATTGATATCCAATAACCAATTTATGTAGCTGCTTGGACTTTTCTAACTCATCTCCACTGAGATACTGTTCGAGTTTAGCGAAATGAATCTGTAGAGGTTGTACTGCTGGGATGCAGTATCGTGTTCTCTTTTAATTTTCAATGTTTATTGTGCAGACGGATTAAAAAGTCTGCTGGGTTTTTGTTGCTCCATTAATTAGTCTGTGGTTTTAAACAGTCACTGCAAGTACAAAAACAAAAAAAGAGCATCATCAGTTGCTGAATGCCTTCTATAAGCTATTCCATAGTGTCGCATTTTCTTTGTCTCTTACCTTGTGATCTGATGGGGAAATCTTTCTGTCACTACAGGTGAATCTTTGGACAGTAGGGACGCTGGCGGGATTCCCAGAGGATACTGGAACTTTTCCTGGGTAGCCGAGGATGACCTAAGTTTTCCAAATGACACTGTGGCCAAGTCAGGTGAGTCGGTTGTTGTCAGCTTCCCTCAGAGAGGCTGAGGAGCCTTTGTCCTCCATGTTTTTTCGTTTTTCTTTTGTTTGTTTTTTTCCAATTGGCCTCCACGCTGGGCGTCAGCTTCCCATCTGTGCACATGAACATCTCTTTCTCGCCTGCCTCCAATCATCCTTCCTGGCACCGTCACAAAGCTCGGTTTTTGCTTTGATCAACCTGACCGTGACACCCCCCACCCACTTCAAGGTTCCAGATAAACCCAACTTATTCTTACACACATGGTCCTTTAAGGTAAGACCAGGATCAGTAGCAGGATAAGGAAATGGAGCACCAATAGAAACTAACAGAGAAAATGTGTGTAAATATGTACCATATTTTATAAAGATAAAAATGTTCAACTATGCAGCCGTGATAGATTTGTTTAAACACAAGTATACGTAAGACGAAGAACTCCATTAAATAAAATATAATGGAGCAAGAGGCTTTAAGATTTTATAGTCCCTGAAAGATGTTAAAAATAAAGTTTTTCAGGTTAAAGCATCAATTTAATCTTATCAGTGGTGGCTAGATACACTCCTCAAGAGCTGGTCTTATGCAGGGATTAGATGCATCCTTTCTCCAACACTTATCAAATGTATTGGTTAATGCACCTATTAATTGCTATTCTGGTGCAGAATACAAACCCATTCAGTAAATTGGAATATTATTAAAAATCCCATTTAGTTTTGAAATTTTATCACTGAATGAAACACAATAAACAAAACACATAATTGCACATTATTTCAGTCAATTACACAGATATGGATGTTTGAAAGCTTTTACTTCTTTTAATTATGATGATATTTCAGTTGTAGTTACTTCAAACACGACATTTTGTTAGAATCAGGCCAATAAACTATTTTTTTAAAATAGAAATGTGGGCTTACTGGAAATTATTTTAATACCTGCTTAAAGGTTGCTGTTTCCAAAAGGTACTTTTAATCTGACTAGTGAGATTCATTGGGGAGTATATCCTAATTTATTGAATATCACTGTAGAAAACCACACCTGGAAAAATTTACTTTGAACATTCAGAAGCTCAGATTTTGCACATTGTTCAAGCACAGTCGGATTGGAGGGAAATCCACACCTAAATTAGATGTAGGTCTGGGCTTTGACTGGGTCATTTACACATATATGTTTCATTAATATAAACCATTCATTCTTCCCGTCTCAAGTCTTTCGCTTCTAACAGGTTTTCGTCCAGGATTGTCCTGTATCTTAGCATCATCCCTAACCAGTTTGCCTGTCAAATGCCAATGGAAAAACAAATCCACGGCTTGATGCTGCCCACCACCAACTGTCACAGGAGGAAGGGTTGCAATTTGCATATGCATTGTAGCAGGAATCTGTCACAAAACATGGTCATAGCGCCCTTATTTCTTACTTGATTTCTATAAAATATGGTATAAATTAAAGCTGAGAAAATTGCTGATGTTCTGATATGTGAAATATGTACTCTCCGTGGATATAAATCTATAAAGAGTTTGTTTTCTATCAGTTCATGTCGAGATGCAAGAGAGGCCTAAGCAAATTTCTCTTTCATTTTAATTTAATTTTACATAACTGCTGCTGTTAAAAGTTGTTTAAAATTTCACAAACCGTGCCACCTATGCTTTATGAAATATTTAATCCTATTTGATGATTGTGTGCAGAATGTGGCAGTATTCATAACAAACGAGGCAATTAGTCCAGTTTTTGTTGTTTATTGAAGGCTTAAAAATGACAGTGGCTGCAGTGCGCCACAGCAAAGGGAATATAATGCCGATAAACAGGTGTGAAACAATTTTAAATCACTTATATTCTGCCTTTTCTTGCTTTCTGTGTCAGCTTTAGTCTACACACACACACACACACACACACACGCAGACCCGTTACCGTGACAACCAACACAACACCTCTGCTAACCCGCAGAGCGGAGTGTGATATATTGACCAGAAAGCCCTGAGCTACAGTCAGCGTCCTGCTTGTGGAGCGTTCTCTGCTCCGCTTGCATCCACCTATACATTCAAACCGCACCAGATTTCCCTTCAGCCAAACCGAGTCCTAGGTTTTTAATTGTACCAGACTTTGCTTATTTGGCCTGCATTAGAGTTTTATGCATTCACACCTCCCCGAACGAACCGGACCTTAAAGACAAACGAACTAAAGTTTGACCAAAGCAGACTAAACAGGGGTGATGTGAATGCACCCTATAAGCCCGGTTGCGTTGGAGTCCTACAGGAGCGTGCCTTTGGTTGGGAGTGAGTAAATGTTGATTGAATCCACATTTTCATAAATTCCATCTCTTGTCATGTTTAATCTTTGTCCAGATTGAACAAGGGATTAAAAATTCAGGCTTGAGGGCCCACTTCTCAGCCACAGTTTAGGAATATATTTTCATTCTGACATCTAAAAAACAAAATATGAGAATGAGAGCACCTTTGGGAATTCAGCTGTATAAAAGCAGCTTATCCTTACAGATGCACAACATCATCAATAATAAGCACTTTTTAAAAAATATGTTTTCTTTTCCCTCAGGCAAAAACGTAGTTTTAAAAGTTTTAAACTGATGCTGTACTGAGAATGGAAAGGTAGTATCCTTTCAGAAAATGCTGGATAAACGAAATATCTGTTTGCCCTTTTGATTAGAATAATAATGAGGAATGGTCCTGCTGTTGAGACCACTTGTAAAGTCTCCTCCTTTGTCTTGGATTTTCGACTCTCCTTTTTGGTGCCTGCTTTCAGACTAAAATCCAAACGATGTCATCAACAGTTATGTCGCATATATCGGTGCACAAGTTGGCGCTGCAGCTCAAATCCTGAGCTGCAAGCCAGAGGTGCAGCAAGGAATCATAGGTAGATGGTGGAAGTGTCTTTTATATGGCCTACATTTTTGTTTCCATAAGTGCTGATATAATATTTTTATGTAAGGATGATATTTCAAGAAGGAAAGTGAGGAAGCAAAGGCTACAACTGAGTCACCATTACCATATTTTGAGTATGTGATGTAAGACAGGACATGAGTCACTTGTGACTTGCGCTGCTTTACTTATGTATCAGGGTGACTTTCTTGTTGCCAGTTTTAATCATGGCCATATTTTGAAAACAGAAATTATGTCAGTAGAATGTTGCATTATGCATAAATATTCCTGCAGCTGTTATGAGCATGGTAGTGCATGCAGTTCTGGGCAGATGAGACGCATTCATTAGACACAGTTCTTGGCACATTTTTCGGAGCTATCATTTTACATTTAAATATAGCCTAAAATATGGTACAGCAATTGTTTTTGAAATCATACAGCTTCATTAGAAACAAGGCTGCGTATATGATGGAAACTGTGTAGCTAAAATATGCTGCTAAACTACAGGCAACAATCGCTCTCTTGTGAATGTATCCCGTTTAAATCACTCACCAGTAATGTTCCGGATATTGCACTATCAGGGATTCATGATATCAGAAAATCTTGTAATGGTGATAATCAGGCCAGCTGACAGCTTTGCCTTGATCCGGGAAGAAGATAGTCTTCCGTGAGAATCCATAAAAGTAGAAAATTAATTCATATTTGCGACACGGTTGATGTGGCTGACATCCCATTTTATATATTCAATTAATTAAATCTCATTTAATATTTCTTTTATTACATAACTATTTTTGATTCCTTTGCTGAAATCATTTAAACTGCTCCTGGTGTCTTAACCTGCAAAGCAACTCAGCAGCAGACCAGTCACTTTTTTCTGTAGTATTTCTAAATGCACCTCTCCGATTCATTTCAGAGACAACCAATCAGAGCCAGAAGGAGGGTCTTAGTGCTGTCAATCACTCCTCCTCCCCCTCCTTTACTCTCTGCTATGCTACAACTCATTCCTCACAATAGTTAGAATCACCACCAATGACTGGATATAGAGTTTTCCTGCAGTGGTAAATTATTTTTATTACCACAGCTGTAACATGTGGACGAGCATGATTGTCGGTGCTAACACATGTGAATCTCTGTCATATTGTACTCATTCACTAACTTGATCTCTGCCATGCTACCTTGCTATTTTGCAGCAGTGACAGTATTGTTTTTTTTGTTGTCGTCTTATGTAATCCCAACAAGCACAAATGCACACTTTGAGTTCCTTTTTTCCTCCTGTTTCCATGGCGGATCCAACTATCTGCCTTTCACTTATGACTTCTTGACAATAATATACCTGCACTCACCTTTAACTGACTTAACTCAAAATTGAGTTTATCTGAGTCATACCACCTGTCCTAAAACAGAACATTCTGAGTATCACAGGTTTGTTCAGAGTATCTGCATTCTCTTCAGAATTTAAGTCCGTTCTCTGAAACAGGGACCAGGCTTCATACAGTTCCACATTAACGGCACATCAGTAGTGCACATAGCTGATGGATGAGGAAAGATGAAGGTTGAGGCAGTGAAAAGAAAAACGGCAAAAGTGGCAGTGGAGATTAAAGCAAATGATGGCGGGTACAAAAAAAGAGCAAGGAATATGACAAAGTCTGCAAAGCTCTTGGTTTTATTAAGCATTCAAAATATTAGGCAATTTTCATCTCTTCTGATTTGCTAAAACAAAAGAGATATTGTTGCAAATTTTACACAAATGCTGAAAAGTTAAATGCCTTGTGAAAAAGAATGAACTGATGAAGCCAATAACCAGTGCTCACAGCTTAAAAATGTTTTGCATGTTTCTGTGTGTAGACTAAAAGTGCACATCACAGTGAATTATTTGCACTTCATCTCCTTTTAGACAGTCTGAGCAGCATTGATAGCGTTACAAATTCAGTTAATAAACGAAACCTGGCAATTATTTTAAGACTTAATATAATAAAACGAGTTGCAAAGTTGCAGCACCTTATCTTAAACTGTTTATTAATCAGGTGGTTGTGTGTGGAATGCTTGTGCAGGAAACTCATGTAGTGGTTTTTACAGATAAATAATTAAATATCAGTTTCTCAACAGTATTTTGATTTGGGGCCAGAGGTGTTCTTTTGTATCTCGATCTATTGATCTAGCGTAAGATATGAAAAAGCACAGCCTCTACCATCTACCAAGACGTTTGTTTGTTTGTTGTTTGTTTGTTTTTTTACCCATTCCCTGTCTGCCCTGGGTTTCCACTAGTAAACATGCATCAGATCTCTGACAGAAATAACTCAGTTTTTTACTGCCATAAGAGCAAAGGACACATAGATGAGAGAGGTCCAGCTGCTGAGCTCTACCTGCAACTTGAGGCTTGATCCTCTGGTGACAGCCACAGTCCTTTTATTCATCAAAATGATGCAGCAGCTGCCTGACCTATGGCAGAGCGACAGATTGAAGCTGTGTTTTTCTGTCTTTGCCTGTAGCATACCAAGCATTTTGAACTTTACTAAAGCGTTGTGCCCAAACCATATTTTTGGATTTGAATCCCGCTCCACGCAGGGCCCAGGACAGGAGTCCCATTTGTCCCCCCGTCATCCTGCCTTGCCAATACTATCGGTAAATATTGTGATGACGATATCAGTCGCGATATCATCATTGTAATATCATAATTTGTGACCAGTGTGAACATTTTAGACTCTGACTAAATGTTATGTTGGCATCTACAATTTGAAATCATAGCCCTTTGAATATATAAGCCAACAATTATTTTTAATAGTCCTTTTTTCAATATAAATACTACACACACTAATACTGCACTAAAAATGTAATGTATTGTGCAGAATTTTACAGTATTAATTTGTCTTGACAGAAGCAATTATTTTGTTGGGTCTTTTTCAGATAAGCCTTGTGTTTCTAAAGATGCACTCGACTTAATGTTATAGCAGAGAACCAATGATTAAAGAAACGCCACAGTTCTCGGCCAACCGTGAGATTTCTTTGCTTCTTTCTACTTTTAAAAGAGTAAGAGATTCAGGGAATAAGTCATTTGCTTTTAGAAAACCAGTTTTCCAAATTTTTTTTTTTTTTTTTTTTTACTGTGCTAGTCATTTGAATCTGAATTTGCAAAGTTTCCTTGTTAAAGTACTCTGGAGCTCTGTATCCTGCCTAACCCCTCAGTTTAGCCACCCTCTCAAAAGATAGAAAAAAAAAGAAATTGTGTGAAGATTTCTGTGATTACAGACATCAAGACCGTAGCAGTTAGCAGTCCCAAGCTTACAATGAAGAAAGACTTAACGTCTTCTTCAAACGAAACGTTTTTCTCAAATTGTCTTCCAAAAATGCATTTACCTTTTGTTGTTAGAAATCTAGGTTTAAAAAAAAATACTTTCTACTTCTTCCCATTCAATTTGCATAGTTTGTTTTATTTCCTCCAAACTATTCAATGAACTGAATTTAGCCAAAGTAGCTAATTTAGCTTATTTTTTTCCCTCGCTCTCCAGTTGTAACAAAAGCTTAATGGTTCCACTTTAGCTCTTTCTTATTGTTGAGCGGTGAACAGTAGCCTTCACTGAAGTCTCTTCAATGTCTGTTTTTCATTTGTTCAAATTAGAGCGCGATGAGTCGCTTTTTGAGATTTTTAAGCCTACTTCATATTGTCAGACAGGTCCTATTAAATTGGTTCCAATAATCTGACCTGGGTGTGGCTTGTGAAACTGAAGTTCATGATTTAACAAGGGTGTCAATTATCTTTTTGCAGGCAACTAGATTGGTTTGGATCCCTTTCTTGCTTTAAAGGATAAAATGTCTAAAGTTTTTAT
The DNA here is from genome assembly GCF_001443285.1 of Poecilia latipinna. Classification (NCBI taxonomy): domain Eukaryota; kingdom Metazoa; phylum Chordata; class Actinopteri; order Cyprinodontiformes; family Poeciliidae; genus Poecilia; species Poecilia latipinna. The sequence continues at coordinate 86,430 of NW_015113000.1, forward strand.
TCATCTAAAAAGTATATCAATACATGTTTTATAATCTTAAACAATAAAGTTGAAAAATATTAGCAAAAACTGAACAATTCTTGAAGGAGATACATATTTTTAAGGTAGTGCGTTTACTATTGTAAAAAAAAAAAAAAAAAAACATAATAAAAGAAAAATAAATCAACCCTAATATTAACATTAGATTACTTCATTATAACTTGGGTTTACAAATCATGGAGAAAAGATCCCAACATTTAATATGTTAATAAAATAAGGTAAAGTATGGATTGACATCCAGAGGAAGCCAATGGGTGCATATAAACCTGATGTTGCTACTTTAGAATTGCTCTCATCAGATTTTGGCTCGAATTGACTTCCCTGACAGATCAGCAAGCTCCAAGCTGCCTGTCTGGACTCTGGCTCTCTCATGTTGCTGCAGCAGCTTGTGGTAACGGTTTAAGGGGTGGACTTAGTGGAGTTAATCAACTGGAGAAGAGTGTCTTGAAATAACTCATGCTGGGATGTGCCTGGCCTGCCACAGTTTTCTTTTTGTCCTTTTACGTTCGATGACTTTGCTGACCCCTTGTCTCTGGTATGCTGGCAAATCAGAAGGAGAGCTTCTCTGCGATCAGTGAGGCGAGCGTAATGTGGCTGGAGCACATCTGGGCTGTAAAAGCCAGATGACTGCAAATGCTAATGCAAATCATGGCACAGCTCGCTGGGGCAAATTAAATGCTGATCGAACACGCAAGAACCATTTTATATGCTATATTTTTTTGTTGTTCTCTATGTAATGGATTTGATTACACCGTGTTCTGGCTTCATGGACACGTCGAAACATTTAGTTTCTATAGCGTGATTGTACTGCGATGTTTTCTGTATGAGTGACTGGAGTTGCACTGTATGACACAGAACAGCATCAGAGGCTGAATAAACGAGAGTCGGTTCACAGCAACATGGCATGGTGAACATGGCTTCAGGCTGCAGCAATAGATCTTTGCTCTCCCCACAGCATCTGCTGTCTGCTGGCATTTGTCAGCAGCTACAAAAGCCAACAAAGACTGACTGGACATTTGCCACCAGCTGCCCCCATTCTCTCTCCCATCACCCTGTGCTTCCATTAGCCGCCTTTAGCTGCAGGGGCTATGGGGCAAAACCCGATTTGTTATGGAAATTCCTGGCAAACGTCTGTGCCTCTCTGTGTCAGTAATAATATCAGTGCCGTCAGAAGCTGTCAGATATTTTCAGCTGCTTTTCCCACAATGTTGTCTTTCCCCTGCGGAGAACAGCAGCAGGGCAGATCATCGCTGTTTTCTGTTTAGCAAAACGCTTCCCATACGGAGTCTTCATCACTTCGATTTTCCTTGTTCTGATGGATTGTCCTGGCTCATCTGCGGCTGCCAGCTGCAGCGCACTCGCGCCTTCAGATGGATGTTGGCCACTTGAGGAGCTGCCGTGCTCCACAATAGAACATCTGCCTCGCTCAGCTGGTAGTGCTGTTCGTCAGTAATGAGGCTCAGTGGTAGAATAAAAGAGGTTTTTAGAGGTTAAAAGGCAGGTACTCATGGCAGTCTCCTGGAGACGCTTTAAATCCACCTTATTTCTAAGTGGAGGCATTGCTGTTGCATAACTACTGCTAAGGGTTCATGTGTACAGTCTTCAGTTCTTTCTTTCTAGAACCTGGATTTCGTTTTGTCTTTGAGTTTTGATCAACAGGATATTTGATCTTTTAGTTTGTATTTTGCTTCTATTGTAAATTAATATCTTATAGTTGAAAAGGAATATCCCACACTTTTAGCATCTCAGTGCAGCACTTTTTAATCTGTTAACCAAAATTGTAAGTCTGGAAGACCATCAAGGACAGCACTAGCAACCAAGAGCCCGCAGTAACTCTGGAGCTGCAGAGTTACTGTGGGCCCCATCTCGGTTGGTTAATTCTGACAAGAGATTCTGTGTCATGCTCTCTACAAATACGACCTAACATTCTGGGTTTTTTTTGTTGTTTTTTTCTGATCACACCATCTCCACAGTAATACGTGGTGACGTCAGATGCATTTTTCTCAGCAAGAGCAGTGAACCTGGTCAGAGTTGATGGGAAGATGGAAAAAAGCTAAATGGACCTCAAGAAAAGCTTTTGGAGGCAGAGTAGGAACTGAAACTGAATGAAATGACTCTAAGCATGAAGTCAAAACTGCAATAGAATAGTTTAGGTCAGTGGTGTTTGAAATCAGTCCTCAAAGGGCTGGTATGATGGCGTTTTAATTCTTTCCCTGGTTAAGCACACCTGAATCAAATGATGTTTCATTAGCAGGCCTTTGACATGCTGAGGAAGCAGTAGAATTAGGGTTGAAGGCAGCTGGACACCCACTGTTTAGATCAAAGCATATTCATGTGTTATAATGGCCCAGTCAAATCCACGCCGAAATCCTACAGAGAACTAGTGCCAAGAGTTGAATATTGTTCTCCACGGGTCTTAATCCAATTTGACAAGTTTGAGATATTTTGAAATTAAGAAAAAGGGCAAAATATTACTAAGCTGGTAGAAAATAGTCCAGAACACTTGCAGCTAAAATCTCAACGAGCCATGTGGAGTTGAAAACAAGACTGGCTGCTTCTGAGAAGATCTCTAAGTAGTGCGATGTCAATTAGTGTGGAACGGTGTTTGTCAATTCCGGTCCTCGGGGACCACTGCCCTGGATGTTTTAGATGTTCCCCTTCTGCCACACACCTGACTTGAATAAGTGGGTGATTAACATGCTCCTGCAGCGATTAATGGCATGCAGGGGAGGTCAGGCAATCATTTGAACAAGGTGTCCTGGAACAGAGACACATCTAAAGTATGCATGTCCCCGAGGACCAGAACTGAGAAACACTGGTGTAGAATATTGAACTTGAAATTGATCAAAGGAAAAATCTGGTTAGGGGGCAGGATGACTTTATATATGGATGAAGAATGCTTGTGATCTAGCAGAACACGACAAACCAACCTCCTGATTATTTTCTTTACCGTTCTACTACTACCGATGCTCTTAAATGACAGAAGGAGTTTTGTTGCAACATTTATTAATTGTAAATGTCCCACCATGTTGTTTCTCTTTAAATAAACGAAGGAATCCACTCACTCTAGATTTCCCTCTCCTAGATGGCACCTGAGTCAAGTTTGAAGAATACTTAAGGATCCTTATCTAGGTTCAGAATTGGAAATAGTTCAAGCACCACTTTACGTCTCAAGAGATACCTGACAGACGAGAGTTGTCAGACAGCCACTTTCAGTTCATCTATTAATCAGCAGTGTGAATGTGCAGATGTCGCTGTAGTTGAAGACAACTAGAGCAAGACGGAGGGATGCTGTTTTTTTCTGTCTGTATTTAATGTTTAAGTTGCATGGGTTGTTTGTTGTTGTATGTTCAGACATTCAGAGTAAATGTGTCAGTTTTGAAGGGTAAAAATAAGCTGAATCAAAGTAAAGGAACTGCTTTAGATGGAAACTCAGTGGCCACATTAGGAGGATTTGCTGACAAAGTTTGTGCTGCAGCCTACGGTGCCTGTTATTGACTGAAACAATGGGAAGCTCAGAATGATTTAATGATCTGAAACATTGCGAGACAAATGGGTTTTTCAGTGGTTTGGATTTTGTTAGGACTCCCCTAAAAATCTTCAAAGCCTTCAAGAATCTGTTGTGCAGGACTTCAGTGGACCCCCTGCCAGCAATGCCATCTTTGTGTTACTGAAGTGGGGATGAAAGGGATGAGGTGAGAGGAGTTCTTAGGGAATGGGAAGCCTGACGCTGAACTTTGATCCCCTCTGATCTGGCATCACAAACTGTCGCATGTAGTTCAGTCAAAGCAGTTTGATAACTCTCTCCTCCTCCTCTTCTAAACCCATTACTGCTTCTTTGATTAACATGTCTAGGAATCTACTTTGCGATGGAATATAAAATTATCAGCAAGAGTCGTCTGCTGTGTTAATAGTTTAGGCATAGATCGGTATTTATCACATATGTCACATAAATCCATCGCTCATTTTCAAATCTGGTTAGAAAACAACTGTACAAGGAGTACAACTGATCAATACTGGATAGATTTTTGATAAAGTTGCACAAGGATATTTTATTAAACACTTCAGTGATTTGTTCCTCCACCAACAGAAAAACATGCAGTTTTATATCTTTTACTCATTTTATTTGCTGTACTTTTCATACCTGCCATGAAGTCACTCTCCACTCCACTATTCATCTTTGTGTTTGATTGATGACTCCGGCAGCCATCAGGGGAGATAAATTGCCTTGTATATCAGGGCAATAAAAACTCAGATGCATAAATAAGCAGAGTTGAATGAAATCGCCATGTAATCAGGAAATAAACATATTCATCATTACAGTTTAGGAGCATCATGGGGATTTTTTGTTTTTTTCATCTCTAAACATATACAATGTTGAATGCAGTTTGGTTGTGCTCTTCCAGCATCCTCGTTTAAACATCTAATCAGCTCACAGTCAAAGAAACCCACATCTTTGCAATAAAGGGGTGGGGTAACACTTTATTTGAAGGGGGGGTGAATAAGACTGACATGACACTGTCATAAACATAAATATTCATGAACATGAATGAGCCTTCATGAATATTTATGACTGTTGTCATAAAGCGTCATTCAGTAAATTATGACACTTTTAATACAAAGCTGACATTATTCAAAAGGTCTTTGTTATGACAACTTGACATTAACCAAGAAATCATTACTGATATAAATTTGTTATAAAAGTATTATTGATTGCACCTTAAAAATTAGGTAACTTTATGTTATTAAAGGTAAAGTTTAAACAGTAATGATTTCCTGGTTAATGTCAAGTTGTCATAACAAAGACATTTTGAATAATGTCAACTTTGTATTAAAAGTGTCATAATTTACCGAATGACGCTTTATGACAACAGTCATAAATATTCATGAAGGCTTATTGATGTTCATGACAGGAGTTATGTCATGTTTATGAAAGTGTCATGTCAGTCTTATTCACCCCCCTTCAAATAAAGTGTTACCAAGGGGTGAAATATGTATTTGAAAATCTTGTGATCCAGATATTGGGAAGTATTGCGATGACAATGTTGACAACGTTCTCGTATATACTTCCATCACTTTGTTGTGTGTGTGTTTTTTTTTTTAAAACCATGTATAGCATGTTCAATCATTGAAGAAAACCATTTGGATATTTTGTTTGCAACAATCTATTGACATTTTAGTAACATTTTAGAAAGTTGACATAAAATTACAGCCTGCATAGAGCTTAGTTTTTCCTCATCTGTATCGATCCTAGTCGTTTAAGTCAAAGAACAAGCACAAACAAATGCCTTTTTTATTGTTGTCTTGTTTTCATTTTCTAGATTTGCTAAATATTTGGTCGCACTTTCATTAATATCAAGTAGCTTTGCTTTTTTTAATCAAGATAAATACTAACTGACCCTAACTGACCCTTTGGTATTTAGTAAAATCTAAATGGCTAAAGACACTGAGTATCTTTAAATGTCTTCAGTAGATGCATCTTTCCTAAATCCCATAAAACTTTATCACCACATGCTATCACGTCCTTAGCAACCTGTAAACACCATTACTGGAGGCCAGCTGCTCACATGTTGGCATTAATTGTGATCAATATCTGTTGTTCTTAGAGCTGTTCAAATGGCCTATAAAGCCCGGCTTGGATGACCAGAGCCACAAATAACAACAGCAATGTGATTAACGTCTCAATCTTTTTACACAAGCATTTACAGGACTTATGAATTATGTTCAGATGAACGGAGATCAGTGACAGAAGACGATAAACCTTTTGAAATTAAATTTCTCCCACCTCACACAGCAGACACTTTAGATTGAGATTTAATTTCAAAATGAGATAAAATAAACACTGGTGACTCATGGCGCTTCCTGAGTTTTAAACAGATAACTGCACAGCTCCTCCCTGTCAATACAATTATTTGAAATCAATGAGATTACTTATGGGATGTCTGAAAATCACCATCCCAAATACAAGTTGAGTGTATGTTGTGCAATCTAACGTACTTTTATAAAGAGCATATAAATGCGTAGGGCTAGCAAACATACATGATCTGATATTCCAATCACTACAGTTTTTACAACTAAATACATGTACAAGTTTATTATTTGTTTGAGAATAAAAAAAAAAAAACACCGTAAATGTGTTTTTTACTTTTTCTAACAAGCCAGAAACAGTACCACAGAAACTTGGATAATTTATGTTGGATGTATGTGGGTTTGGTGCAGACAGGTGTGAAAGGACAATTAATGTCCTTTCACACCTGTTTTTAAAACCAGAAAATGTGCAGCTGTCTCTTATAGTTGGAGGTAGTCTTCACCATAAAATCTAACTTGTTATGGAAAATATCTTTAAGGATCGAAGGTTCTTCTGAAAAGGACACCACAATCCTTCTGACCTGAATTTACTGTAGTTACATTTAATGTAATTTGATGCAGGGTTTTTACATTTTTCATGACTGTAATTTGCTGAATCCTCATGAAGATGGTTTAAGGAGGGTTTAAGAATATAATTGGTTCAAAACATTAGAACCAAACCAGTATGAAAACAACCCACAATTCAAAAGTTTGGAAATGTCAAAATGAGAACTACTGGCATCATTTATTCTTTACACTGCTTTAAATTCTTAAATCCATTAAAATCTACACAACACCAGATTTTGGTATTGGCAAACATTTAAAAAAAAAAAAAACAAACAAAAAAAAACTTTCCATCAAAAACTTGAAAAACAATGCATCAGAGCTACTTTCATATGAATCTACTCCATGTTTATGTAACCAGCACTGTTGAATTTTCCAACTGAAAATGTTTAATTTGGGATCTACATCAATGGGCTTTGATGCTTTTCCATCTTCCTAAAACATTATGATGGCAAGATGAAAATTTCCAAGTGCTTCCTAAAGGTTCTAAAGTAGTTTAAAGAGCAGCCATGATCAAATTTACAAAAATCAACACACATTTACTCAACTTGAATGTTTTTTGTCTTTCCTCTTTTTAAAAGTGGCTAAGAGACGGACCGTTACATTGCATTATATTTATATCTGAGTAACAGAAAGCTAAGGATTATCTATTAAGTGCTCCTAGACTCTCTACTTGAAAAGTAAAGTATAAATCTAAAAAAGAAAAGAGCTTGAGATCCATTTATGTTAGCAGGAATTGTTTGGGGTGTCTCAAAAGGTGGCACAGATAATATGTAAAAAAGAAATATCTCTTCTTGGATGTTTTGTCTACCGAATAAATGCATTTTCAGTGTGATATTTTGCTTCTGCAGTAACAAATAGATTTATTCAAAATCTGTTTTTGCACATTTTACAAGGTATGCTTGCAAGAGTGGAAGTTGCTTTATAATTAATTTACTCTCATCCCGCTGTGCGTAAATCGCAAATATAGCCCTGTCGTACAAACAATTGCTGAAGTCCATCAGCACTGAGGATTTGTTGTTTTCTTCAGGCTGTGACGATGGTTGTTCTTCTACTGCAACAAAGATAAAGCCCATAAATTTTTCTCTCAGAGATATTACAGCTTGCGAGCGAGGAGCTGATTTAAATTCAGTCTGTGTTTTCAACATTTACTCTGTGCTTAGGGACAAATCAAATATAAAAACAAACTTTTTTTTTTCTTTTTTTCTTTTTTCTTTTTTACAGGAATTCTGTTTGTCATGACCCGCTAATAATTAGCAGTGCTTATCAAACGCTTTAAGAGGCAATCGAGGATAACTTTTGGCAGACATAGCCAATGGGGGAAATATGCTGTGAATTTATGGTAAACACTATTTCCTTAAATAACCACTCGACTCATAACGATTGCACTGGTATATTAAACTTGTAAATGAAGCAAAGTAATAAGAATAAATAAATAAATAAAAAAAGATATGGCCCTAGTAAATTCAGGGGAATAAAAGTCACAGATGTCACAAAGAATGAATAAACCATTAAAAGCCGTGTCTCTGGTCATTTGGCAATTCATCAGTTCTGAGTCGCTTTGCAGCAGCAGAAGGTGGGTGAAATTGGATGACAGCTCTGGATCACACTCACGACAGTCGAATCATATCTCTCGTCCCCATTTGGCAGGATGCGGCAGCGTTTGGCCTGTCTGCATGCCAAATGTGTCTGTGCATACATGAGTAGTGGTTTGATATCCTCTGGTGGAAAACATGAGGAGACAGCTGTGCAACTTATTTATCTGCATTCGTTTATATGAATGCAGAAAGTATGCAGGCGCGCTTGTTTTGTGTCTGGACGTACATTCAAATCAAAGTTCATGTAAACAGGCATAGATGCGAGCCCTGGATAATTTCAGAATAGAAATGTACTGACTAACAAAGCACAATTAATCTTGATTTTTAAACACGTGTTAGCTGGTTGTGCTGAAAAGCTGCGTGAGTGGGAATAATTTGAGGAATTTTGGGTGCATGATTACACAGTTCCCACAGCATGGGTTTTGAGTGCCCTTCAATAATTCATATCTAAATAATGGCTGGCAAAATAGGAAATAGCCACTGTTAGAAAATGCTTATTTAACTGTTAATGGAAAACTGAAAAAAAAACGCAAATGTTGTTTAGTAGAGTAAAAATGTCTTTGTTACAAAAAGAATCTTAGTCTTTACAAAGATACAGATTAGAATAAAAGTAAAAGAAAAAAAAATGTTTCTGAGTTACAGGGGTTACTTTAAGAAGATTATACCTATAAACTAGAATATAGTTTGTACAGTTTTCATCTGATAATTTAGAGACATGTGCAACCTGCAAATCCAGAGCTGCAAGTGACTCTTTGTCTTTGCTGTTCACTTGATATATTAAATGATGTAATATTGTCCTTTTTGTTTCATTCTTTGGTTCTGTGCCCCCATGAAAAAATAACATTGACTCCACTCTGGGCCCCCATGGTAAATTTGGTCTACAGCCACCACTGTGCGCAATATCATGTGTGCACCGCTATAAAAGCAAGAATAAAGTTGCTAAAATTAATGTTTGTAGACATATATTCATAATGTGGCGTGAAGGTAAGAAGTGAGACGAAGGACAAAAACAAAACAAAAAATCTACTTGTAAAGTGCGTTCACGCATCACTTTGATCATTTGGTTAAAAACAAGCTCACTGCGTGCCAATCAAAAGATCAGTTAGTGTTTTAAAACATATGTATCACTTTTGCATTGAGTGGATTGGACTTATTTTCAAGCACTTACAAGAGGGGTCTCTAACACTAGTCCTCGCAAGCTATTATCCTGCAGGTTTTAGATGCATCCCTACTCTAACAAACTCAATTCAAACGATTTAATTACCTCTTCAGCATGTCAGCAAGCTTGACAAAGCCCTGGTAACGGGTTATTCATATGATTCAGGTGCGTTGGAGCAGGCCTACATCTTAAAGCTGCAGAACAGTAGATCTCAAGGACCTTTGAGTTATATTGTGCATCAAACACAAGCAAAAATAAGTTATTGATCTATAGTAGCATTGTATAGTAGCTCCTCTAGAGTAAATGTGGAAATGTTATTTTCTACGTTGCCATGAACCACCCACATCTGAATAACGGATCAAAACTTGGATGGATCAAATGCAATAATGCATTAGTTGGTTGGAAAGAAAATTACCATTTGAACTATATTATCTATATAAATACTATTTGAGTTTGTTGCGTCGTTGTTGAAGCGTTGCAGCAGACGAGTTCATGAGGTAGAAGGAGTAATGCAGGGATGTTTAAAGCACTAAGAAGCGCACAGTGTTAAATGTAACTGTGGAGTTTGCAGCTTTTTGAACATGTTTAGTTCTCAGAGGGAAACTGCAGGAACAGCCCTGTGCTCAATCTGCTAGCTATAGGCTACTGGTGAGTTACTAAACATTTTTTTGATAATCTGGTTTGTCGAACTGGTTAACAGCTTGTCAAATTTGTTTCACTGTTAGGATTGTAAATGAGGGTTGAGTACAGTTAGTAGAACCCCCAACGCAATAACAGGATGGTGTATGCATCGATTTTATAGAGTCAATACAATGAAAGCGGCCCGTATAAAGCGCTTCAATCGTCTGTATTGGGACAGACTGTGTCAAAGCAGCAAAGTTTGTATTGGTGTTTACTTTAAAACCAGATTTAGATTGTTTCATATTTGTTGAGCAAAAAGGGTTTCCCATAAAGAGATGAAGAAGTCTCTCCTAAGTAAAAGTTTTCACTTTCACAGAAGTTGCCCACTTTCAGATCAAGTTTTCTGTCATAAAATGTGATATTTGGTCTCCATAGTGGAAAAAAGGCAGAATAATAGCAAAAGCATTTGGTTTCCTTGTTTTTATTTTATTTATTGTTATGATTTATGTCAGATCTTCCCCTGTATGTTTAAATTCTATCTGGACCACTTTTAGATTTAATCGATGAATAATTTGTCAGGCTTGTCATTGATTCTCCTACTGTAGGCGTTATAAGAATCTTTTCATTTGGTGTTCTCGTGCAGAATGCATTTTATCACAATATGTTTACAAACTGTTTTCTGGACTCACAAAGTATTGATTTAAATCCTACTTGTGTTTATTTATCGCTTATGCTTCTGTGCTGATTCACTTATTCATCAAATGGATTTCTTTTCCTCTATCTTTATGTGACAATAGTGATTTTTCAGTTGTAATTTGCATGATAATGGGACATGATCCCAGTTGAAATAATTGTTCTTAATTTTCAAAGTTGAATTGTCTTGCAGTTAAGGGTGTAACAAGCATTACATTTGCTGCAGCACAGGATTCTTTTAGACAGAAAAGAGATGATCCTCTATGGAAGGTTTGGTAATACTTTATTTCCATAAAGTGTTACCGAAGGTTTTATGTTTATCATGGTGAGATTTTTATTACTGCTATTAGAGAATTATTCTTTTCGGGCATTTTATGCTGTTTGTTGGTACAAAGTGAAATTATCTCGGCCCGATTCAGGCCATTATTCTGAGTGAGCTGGAAAAACGGACGTGGAGGGATAATGCAACACTCAGTCCATCTCTTGTGGAGCATTACTGTGAAAAGCGATTCAAAAGTGACCAAGCTGCCTCAGAAGTGATTTAACAAGCCACAGGGATGGACATTTACGGGGGTATCTGCAGGAAATGAAGGACAGATAAAAGTGAGGAGCCTTATTTCTATCCATAAACACCATATTTCTGTGCTACAACAATATTTAAATGAGATGGGCAGACTGTTCATTAGCTTTTTCACCAACATTATAATTAACTAGGCATCACTCTGAAGGCCTCATTTAGAGTGGTTAATACAAAGCCCAGCGCGGAAAGGTAAAGCTCATTCGGTAGGAAATCACCTAAAACGCATCATTTGAATTGACTGGGACCAAAGTCGATATTTTTATTCAAATCAAAGCACATAATTTCAGCACAAACATCACAAACTGTAAAGCACAGAGTTGGTGGGTTGAGGATTAGATGCTGTTGTCCAGCCACACACAGCTGTATTCACGGGAAAATGACGATGCGGAGGATTATATCGGCGTCTGAACCAGTCTCAGTCTGCTGTTGGGCTGCAGTATAAAAGGAAGCCCTTCAGTAAAGATGCGGAATGAAAACTCTACAAAAACCACAGTAAATATGTGCAGGAGATGTCTCCATTGACTGAGCCGATTCCATACTTCACAGATGTTTGTGTGGCGCTGGGAACTGGACGAGCTCTCTTCAGTGTAACCATTGCCCAACAGTTTTTTTTTTTTTTTTTTTTTTTTTTTTTTTGTGTTTTTTAAAACACTTTTGCACCCCCCCCCTAAAACA
>NW_015113000.1:101334-114714 GCF_001443285.1 Poecilia latipinna
GGGACCGCCTTTTTTCTGTTAAACCATTCCCCAAATTTTTTTTTTTTTTTTTTTTTTTTTTTTTTTTGTGCTTTTCAAAACACTTCTGCACCTCTCCCATATAACAAAGTGTGCCAGTTGGGCTGCAGCAGATGCGACCATGCGCCTGTTTGAGCGAGAAGCCCTGTTAAGCCCAGGGCTAAACTGTGCAGGTGTTTCCCTCTCCAAGCGACAAAACTGCCAGTCTTGCTGTTTTGGATGTTTATTTTACCACGTCCTCAAGTCTGGCAACGGACATGTCACATTGTTTGCCATATTTGAGAAATACTTAATGCATACCAATTTGGATTAGTGTTTGCGTCTAACAACACATACCCTGCATGCCCAAGCTGCAGGGTACGTGGGTTGGAAGCTGGCGATTGGTATCACTTTGCACTTGCTGTTGTATTTTTATTGCTGTTAGAAGTTGTGTGTAGTTTGAATTTAAAAAGACAGTCTTTTACCAGAAATATCTAAAAATAAAGTTCTAAAGCATCAAAGAAAAATCAAACTGTTGTTATTCTGGGGGTCTGTTTTATTGTTATATTTTGTTTTGGTATTTGTTCTCTTGCCATTGTTGATGGGTTTTTCCAATTTGTGCATTACTGTACCTGCACTGACTTGGTGTAATCGCTCCAATGAGGGTTATTTCTCTTTGCAAGATAATTAATTGTAGGAGTCAATTGTGAAAGGCAAGTTAATAAGATTGTTTTTATTTATTTATTTATTTAAGCCGTCTGCTTGGAGGTGTATTAGCTGTGACTGCATCATTTGAAGGTTTATCTCTGTGCTTCTCTAGATCGGCGCTGTCTTGGCAGGACATGCAGCCTCCAGCATGAGGATGTTCCTGAGTTGACATGGAGCATCGTGGCAGCAGGAGACCAGAGGGATGAACGGAACGGGAAAAGTGAAAAGAAGACAGAAAGTCCTCATGGTTGGGAGGAAGGTAAGAATGAAGGTATCACATTTCCCCCGTTGCAGGGGAACTTTGTTTTTCGATAACTTCTGGAAGGTTTTCTGATTACGTTGAGTTTGGACCAAAGCATCCATTAATCCGAGCTGTGTCGAAATACCACAACTAGTTCAAAATGCCTTCTTTTTGTCATAAAACATCATTTGTTACATTGCGACATGCCTTCCCACATCCGCAACAACTGTCAGTTCAGACTATAACTGGGAACATCTCATCTCCTGAGGTGATAGTAAAATAGGAGCGACGAGTCTGTTTGCTTCCCTTTAAATGTTTTTCTGTCCGTCTTTAATGAGTCCTGGGACCAGTGAGATCGCACATTGGATGAATCTGAAAAATGTCAAATGCACTCATTGGTAAGTAAAGGGAGATGGACTGTGAATTTGACCCATGGCCGTCCTGCGAGTGTAGTTTTGGTTGTAAATTAGGCGTTGACTCAGCATACCCTCAACTGTCAACTGCTGAGGTAAAAATAAGGAAATAAGGAAACAATATCTGCACAGACTGATGAAACAAGAACAGCATATTCTGACCTTTTTCTGTCAGGTTGGCCATACATGTTCTTACAGATCAACCGATTTCACTACATTTTAATGTGTAATGACAACGGTGGTCAATTCTAATTTAAATTTAATTAATACTCAGTTGGTTAATGAATGTTTCTAACTGCTTGGAAACGTTTTGCTGTTATTCCATTTGCTAAAAGGGGACATGCTTTGTCAACCTCAATCTACAGTCCAATCTGCTTTTATGTGATTTGTCAAAGGACATTGAGAAGCTAGTAGCTGAACAGATTATGCACCAGTTGAACTTTCTTTTTATATTATGCAGGTTGGCTTTATAGACAGACAACTGCCATTTTATAGACGTGATTAAGTTTCTGCTTGTAGAAATGTACCTTGGTGAAGACATGTTTCTTGATTTAAATAACCAACAATTGTTAGGATAGTCTTGGCTGATCCACATAAAAAGAAATGGTCTCCTATGAAAGCATTAAGTATCCTACATGTTATTGAATTTGCCTTACTTATCACTTAATATAACCCATCTTTGTATGCTCTAATTGTGTCAAAGATATGCAGATATTATATTTTATGTATACAAGGCAACAGTAGGAGATGTTATAAAGTACTGTACTCCAAGCTTTATTTCATAGTAAAGGAACTCAAATATAATTCCTAAAGGGCTACTAATACATTTTTGAATGAGTCCAAGGTCCATTAATTATAAGTCAAGCCACATGAGATAGCAGTTTTATTCAAAATAAATTAAGCATCTCAGTAATTAAAAATACCCCAAATCATACGTGCTAAAGAAAAATAAAAAGTCCCTTTAAGTTTATCATAAAGAATCAATGACTCCACAGAGTTGTCTGGTAAACAAATATATCAAGATCTAAGTTGTGAAAAAACAGTTTTACATTCCATGCTATTCTAACTGAGCATATTCTTGCTCTTTGTTATCATAAATGTAACAAGAATCCTGCTTACGTCTTGACTGGATGATCTTAGTGCATTTACTTTTATTGTTCCTAACTGAAATTTCTTGACATTGTGTGCAAAATGCTCATGTTTGCTGTAATGACACAATTTCAAAACAGAAATTTCTTCCATACTTTATCATGTGGTTTCCTGGCAAATTAAGTACCTCGTTTTTGTGCTGATTGAAGGAAGAATGAATCAAACCATTCTGTCCATACCTGTTTGAACCGTTGACATTCACTGTCCAATTTTCTTTGTAGCGGTGAATCTGGAACATGTTTTTATTTCAACAGGCTCCTGCTTCTCAGGAAGTATCAATTTGGAAACTGCTCCTAAGGTGACAGTAACAACGTGCCACTTACACTACAGCAGTGATTTTTGAGTGACACTGTCACAAGTGGTCAATGTGCCATTGGCATGGAGATGACACTCCGCATAGCTCTGTTACATAACTGATATAATGGCATCTGGTAGTCCTCCTGTGGAAACAGTGCATATGCTAACCTGCCACCTAGATATGGAAATGTTGATATAGTGAAAGAATCACAGCTCAGGGGTCAAAAACAGGCAGCCTGCGGCCAGCATTCAAACCACAGGCCACTGATTCAGAGCTTTGTTGTAGATTGGCAAGATTTCTCTCCATGCCACTGATATAAACTGCGGAGACGGAGGTTTTGCTCAGAAGTGAAGCATCAAATCTTTTTAAAAAGTATAAAGGAGCTATAAATGATTCAAAACTTACATTTTAGGTTAAGGTGTACAAAATCTTTGCCAGGGTTTTTTATTTTTAAATTATTTTTATTTTTTATTAAATTGCCTGTTTGTTCAAATAACCTATCTGTAAAAGGAAAATAAAGGCATTCAAGAATAATTGTACCAAATACTTTAAGGTGTTTTTTGTTTAGGAACAATAGAATTAAAGGCAGACATTACTGAAATGCCTCTGCTAGCCACAATTCAGTTGGTATGTTTTGGATAATTGAGATGGGCGAGGAGGTTGTTCACACATTTAAACGTTTCTCTTTAGAAAGGATGGGGTAAAAAAAAAAAAAATGATGGGGACCTGAAAGCTTTGATGTACAGGAATAGCTGAAGCTTTTCTATAGTCCTGAAATAATGTGTTGTAAAATGTGTAAAAAGCCTGTAAATGGGCTGTGTTACTTTCATACAAGAAGCTGGTTGTTGGGCTGAAGATGTGCAGATGCAAGCTGGAAAATCACTAAGGTTAGCAGGATCAAGCACGAGTCCTGCATCCATAAATAGAAGCTTACCTCGACTCAATGCAGACTCCCAGAAAATGAATAATTAAAGCTGTTTACAACCAGATATGACGAAACCACTGCTGAAACTTGATTTTTTTTTAATCATATTTTGAACTTGCTTGTATCGTCTCTGGCCATTGCTGGACGCCGCAGCACATGGTACGCTCTGCTCCTTCCTCAGGGCAGTAATGTGAGTAAATAGAAGGTGTCTGAGGATATGCAAAACATTTAAAAAGAAATATATCTGCACTCATAATAGTTTTGTCACAAAGTTGTTTTCTAAACTGGATTCTTAACAAGTAAAGACAGCAGCAAGTGCAGAGGGAGGTGCAGCTCAAGAAATTTCCATTTGTTGCAAACTGCTCAAATCTCTGCGGCAACCAAATCTCCTGTGACGCTAATTGATTGAAAATGAGCCAACGCTGACGACTCCTGAACAGATTGTGAATTAGACTCTCTGGTGAGTCAAAACAAAGAGGAAAAAAATATCTGAATGTCTGTAGCCAAAGACAGTGTGAAAATGATTGAGCATTGATTTCTAGCTCTTTTGCACATAATGGAGAAGCTGGAGCTGAATGGCAGCAAACTCGAGTAAGATGCTGTTTGCTGGAGCAGTTTGTTTGTAATGAAGAGTGGCCCCAAGGAGGTCTGTCATCTGGCAACCAGAGGTGTCATCTGGATTTTTATCAGGCCAGAGGAAGATTGGCTCTGCCTTGCAGTCTTGTATTGCCTGTTTTTTTATGTTTAAGTATGTATTATGCTGAAGCACCTACTGTTTGTGCTGTAAGTAATCTCGAGCATTATAAACAAAGGCAACTGGACTTCTCTTATCTTGAAGACTTTTTGACTCTCATCCAAGAGACTACTTTGGTGCTAAAACCTGCGTTCGACCTATTAGCCTTATAAGTTGTAATCGGAAACAATCACACTGATAAGGCAAAAGAGGTCACTAACGAGGTCATTGTGATCGCTAATGAGGTCATCAAGGTCACACGAGCCTCTGGCCCTAACCCTCTGTTCGATCCTCTGTTATGGTTGTTAACACTAATGATCCTTACATGTCCCCAACAATGATGATAAGATACAGCATCGAACTGAACATGTCCTCATAAAGAGAGAAGGCAAGGACAAAGATCATAAGTACTTCAAAAAAGCACTTGAATTCAACTGGGTGTGTCTTAAAGCATCTTGGAATTGAAACAAAACAGTCAATTCAGGCGAGTGCAGGATAGAGCAAGAGGAGGCACAAGAACATAGCCATCCCATGTCTGACAAATTAAGAATATTTTCTAAACACAATGTTCAAATTTTAAATCTAGTAATGCTCTCAGACAGAAATTGATTCAACCCAAGGACAAATCACCCAAATCACAAGCTCAGTGGTGTGGTATTTGCAGCCCAGTGCAGTGAGGAATGTTCGGGTCTTTGTATTGGAGAAACAAAACAACAGCAGCAACAAAAGGATGGCGCAACACAAAAGAGCTAACTCATCAGGTCAAGACTCAGCAGTTTGTTCCCACTGTCAAGGAAAAGGGACTCTGAATTTGAAAGCAACATATTTTGTACAGGGAAGCTTAACAGAAACTCACACCTGGAGACATGCAAACGAAACGGTGCACGTGTTGACATTGTTGAGAACGTGTTAGGATCATCAGTGCCAAACATACATACAGGTAATTGATAGGAGATTAGGTAGGATCTTAAAACCAGGTTGGTACTGAGAACATGAAAGCCACTTATGTAACTTATTGGGTTAAGCTAAGTGTGCCTTAAAACATGTACGCCTTTAACAAACTTTTTAAAGTATGAAACATTTGACAAAGTTAAATTTGGGGTATGAACAATTAACTCTTACATACCTATTTTCTTTCTTCCACACTTTTACCTCTTTTTTTCCTCACTTCCATCACTCTGTGACCTTCAGCATTTTGTGTCCAGTCTGTCCAACTGGATAAATAATACAATAACATGTAAAAAATGCAAGTTAAAAACACCTGAAATGTTTTGGCAAACAATTTTTAGACTTTTTTTTCAACCCTGTATGATATGAATATTGCACACTGAAATTGCAATGACAGTATATGTTGAAATTGTTCTGCTTTTAAAACAATCAGCATCAGGACAGGTAATGGGAAAAACTGCAGCTGACATCAAATTAGACACTAAAAGATCCTCATTGAGTATTTTCCACTAAGCTCTTGCCCTTCTCAGGAAGGATAGCACAATCTTCGCTTCTATACTCCTTTGGGTCAAAACAGTAAAATCTCCTGCTGGTGATCCTTGCTGATTATAAGTTTCATACAAAGTTTCTCAAAGTTTGATTTAAAAACAAACCTGCAGGAAACTATTACCTGTTCATTTCTTGGTCACAGGATTGCATCTAGGTAGATCAATGGTCCACTTGCCATGCAGGCAGGAAAGCTACCCAGTTGCTTTTTCTGCACCCAGCATCCCTCCTATCTGAGCAAATAATTATGAACCATTACTTTGGATGAGAGGTAATTTGTCGTACTTATGTGTTTTGTATCAGAAATATAATAACCCTGGCATTTGAAGCAAGCCTTTACTTCGGAGTTGGTCTGTCCATGTCCAGCTTTAGCCTAAAACACAGAAGAATCAGGACACAGAGCAAAAAATATTACCCCCTTTGGCAACAGACTTGGGGCATTAGTTGATTATCTGGATGTAAAAAACAGTTGAGCAAAAATAAGTGACAACAGATTTATTTCTTTCAGACATGTGTTACTTTATTTTATCTACTTTATATACTCAAGACACACAGTGTCTTGCAATATTATTCATGTGACATGACAACTGTTTAAAAAAAAAAGATTGACAAACTCGAAACAGATCTAAGTTGGCTTAGAGTGACTGAAAACAAATGGCAGTCACATTTCTCAGAATTTTGTTAAAATCCATTTGAAAACATGTAACTTCCACTGCACTATTTTGCAAAAGTACTATTTAAATGCCCAAATGTTTGTCGATGTAAAATGCGAAACTGACACCAAGTTCAAGAAATGCTAATGAAAGAAATGCAAGGCACTTTATGTGTAATTTTTGACAATAAGATTTAAATGTAAAGCTCTTTGTATATAACCTTTTGCCATAGAATCACATTAAGCATACAAGCAGTATATGGACTCTTTGGGATGATTGCTCTGCTACATGTTTGAGATTACGCATCAAGTAATTTTCTTGCTTCAAACAGCATTTTTATTCCCTCAGCACTAACACGCAATGTTGTTGTCAACTTGGATCTCATTTTACCTTTCGTTGTGTGCGTTTCCGAGAGAAGCGGCAGTGGAGCCACAATTAGGATAAAAAATAAATTGCACAAGATTTGAGTCTTTTTCCTCTTTTGTTTTGTGGAAAAATGGCTTTAGTGCTGCATAAAAAGTAAGAACTACCATTTTGGAAAGATTGGACTGTTTCTTTTTGGCTTTGCATTGAAGGCTTTTCTTAACGAGATGGCACAATTTAAAGTGGTACAAATATAAATCAATATAATTTGATCAAAATACAACAGGAATATGGCAATGTGTTCAGATCTTTACCTTTTTTAAAAAATACACTACGTCTTTCATGCTAGCCCACACACCAAACTGAGCTCAGTCTAGCACTCGGAGCACTGATTCCAAAATACATGAATTTAATGCCCTATCCTTGGAGTTCTCTCGTCTTGAGCTTGGCCATGCATGGTTAACAATTCCTCTTTTAGCTGAAAATCTTGTAAGTCATGCATTAAATTGACCAAAGTTGTTGAACTGCCATGCATTTAAACTCTTGGCCACTGAAGGAAAGGGCATGGAGACTCCATTAAAAATGTATCTCCCCTGGGAGATCTAAGAGGTAGCTAAACTAAATGTATAATTAGACCACTTACTCGATTTCAGTAGAGGTATTTGTGACAATAAAATAGCTGGATTCCCTCCAGATCCATCTCTGCTGAAAGGCTTAAGAAGTGGATAATGGGACCTAAACTGCACAACATTTCAAACCATTTTTGTGGATGAGGAGTGAACATGTGCAGAGGGAAATGTTTCTGGAGAATCCCTCAGAGAAATGAGCTTTCTGCAGAAGTAATTTTTTCTAAGAGAGGTGCTAATCCAATTAATCAAGTGACAGGAGACCTTCTCTGTTTGGTGCTTCTGTTTTGCTGCGATCTCTGCAGAAGCTTCAGAGGAAAACACCATTAGGCGCAAAGTTGAAAAGAAAGCAGGACCATGTTGTAGTTATCTCTCATATGCTTATGAATTAGTTCACGTAATTGGTTTGACTTAAGCTGCAACTTGTTGGCCTGATATTAAACATTTTGAAGCAGAACATATATGAAAAATGTACTTTGTGCAAATATTCAAGTGGCATAATAAGAGAAATGACTGTTATGTTTAAATGAAGACTACAGGACTCCATCTACTCATATTCCTTTCAGATGGCTTTTCTCAGAATCTGCAGCCGACTTGATAACATGGTGCTAATGAGCTGCCAAACATCTGTCAAGACTTTTTTTTTCCCTCTTCCTTTTTCATCAGAGCCCAATACTTATTAAATCCTTAAGAAACTGAAAGCAGTTTAAAGACCACGTTTTAACTAGAACTTCTAACCTTGAAGTCTTTGTTCTGTTCTCTTGCCTTTTGTCAAGGATGTCATCAGAAAACCCCACAATTGTTGTATTTGTCAATAATCCTGCAAATAGCCCAACTCCAACCTTACTGCTTTGATTAACTGCCCCGTTCAGTGAAAGCAAGGTCAGCGAAGTGCATCGACTCGAGGTGGAGCTCATTGCTTTTTACCTGCAGTACTGTTTCAGTAATGTATTTACAGCCCAACCTAATTACCTGCAGCCTCCAAGAATCCTAATTATAACCTCATTAAAGCTTTGACATCGTCTGGACTGCGGGAAGCTGTTGGTGGGGGGGGGCGCGGGGAGTGCAAAATTTTAATGTTTTGTTGCTAAGCTGCAACAAATAAGGAATACATTTTAAAACCATCCTGTGTCTTAGTGTTCATATATCACCAACAACGTCGCAGAAGGCTGATAAAGTATCCTTAGGAATATCTGGATATGGCAATTTACTCTCGAATCTAAACAAAAAAGATGAATTGAAGCATTCAGCTGATTTTTACTGACAGCGAACTAGAAACTGCAAAACACCCCGCGTTTTTTTTTCAAACGTATAAGTGAATTTTACTTGTTTAATGTAAAGTAACAGGAGGAAATGGACTGACATCCAGTCGACATGAAGTCGTGTAGTGTGGGGGTGTTTATGAATGTGGCAGAGCTGTGCTGATTATAGTCTGACAGGGCTGCATTGTCACATCCTCATTCTGAAGTGGATTCACCAAAGGAATGCGAAAGGTGAAGCCCAATTACTGGCTTACATATTTGGAGGAACCCTCTTCAATTTCTGACTCCCTTTGCAGTGAAGATTTTGTGAATCTTCCTCAATCTCTTAATTCGGAATCCTCTTATGGCGGCGGTTGTTCCTGATGATTATGCATATTTTTCTGCAACGTTTTTTGCAGAAAAATATGCAAAAAAAAAAATAAAAATTGCATACTGATACCCTCAGTGCTGAGGGTATCAGTATTGCCGTAAGTGATTATCATCACAAATACCAGAAATAAACGCTTGAATTATATTACTCTATGAAATTATCCATTTAATGGGTTTTGCTTGTTTAATTGAACAACTAAAGCCTTTCCATAATATTGTAATTAGAGATCCACCTGTATATATGCATTGTAGGTGTTCTGTAAGTGGAGGGATGAAGACCCATATTTCCCCTCTGTGATTACAAAACACAGTCTGTCACCTCGACATCTCTGACAACCACCTAACTGCTGTTTGCACGTACTGACTTTTATTCTATAAACTGAGGTTTTGCACACCATTTAGCCAAGACTTTGTAATGCAATGGATGAATGCAAGTCTGGGCCAGCTCACTTGAGCATTACGCACAGACACATCCTCATTGCCCTCATGTTCGGGTCAGGATCAATAAGCTGATAGATTAAAGGACAGATATCTGGCCAGCTGGCAGGCTATGGGTAGGGGATTGAGTATAGCAGACACTGGACCTCAAGAAACCAATCGATCTGACCTTTAGGGATCGATGATCCACTCAGGAGTTAGTGAGGAGCATCTGGCAGGTAAAATGGACCCTCTTAATAACGGACAGAAAAATCTACTTCTGTGGCCTTGTGGTGAGTGAACACAGGGTTAATGGACCAAAAATGAAGGGTTCCACTGCTCTCGCTCAGTTACCATCAGTTCATGTGTTCCTTTATGTTCAGGAATGAAAAAAAAAAAAAAGAAAAACGGCCAACATGCTGTGACTTTTGTTCTGAAAGGATTGTGTGGCAGAAGAAAAATGTATCCTTGATTATTCCCGGCTCCTCCTCCCTGAAGACATTTTTGAACATAGCAACCGCAGGCGATGTATCAGCAACAAGACAATACACCTCTGAATACACACACAACAAAACAGATGTCAATATGTCAGCAGCGCAGAACAGAAAGACTAATTGGATAGTCTGCAGACTGTATGCTAATTACATAAGAAGGGACGTCGACATAATTAGCTTTTTTTTTTATTACTGAAAGGTATGGCGTGCTTGTAATTGCTTGTCTCTCTTTTGTCTTTAGCTATACTTCGTTAAATGTTGAAGAGTGAGCGGATGGACAGTAATGGCCTCTTTGTAGCTTCTGCTGGTATTTATTTGACAGGAATCTAGATTTCAAAGAATCCTGCCAGCCTGTGATTACACGGACAGCTAAGAGCTCAGACACAGAGTTAAAGTAATTCTTCTATTTTAAATTGCTCAGGTTCATTGATTTTTACATTTCTAAACTAGCCATGCACTGGAGATTTCAGAATAACCCATTTGAACCTACCCAGAAGTATATTAAAAAATGGCATATCACTCAGTGAAATATCTATCAGTGCCTCAGTTTATTAACATTAAAAATGTCAATAAAAAGTTAAATGATCAAAATAAATTGTTATCCAGCATCAGCCACATAGAAAATCATACTCACAAATATTAATACTGGCTTATATTGCTCAAACCTAACATTTCCAAAAATCCATTTTTGTTTAAGACAACAGCATTAATTTACATCCAGTTTTACATCATTTAAAAACTATGCTTAGAGGACAAATATTAAATTTGCACATGCTTTGGGTTTGTTTTGGAACAGTTACCCTGGACTTTAAATTGAAGAGTTTCTACAGAAATATAAATGTGGTGCAACACATTTCTCGTGCTTTTTCTGTAAGTTATAATTACTTGCATAAACTATGGAATGACAATAACCAGCATTTACAGCCAGATCAGTCGTACCCATAAAGACGTAGAAATCAGGCTCCCTTAATTCACATCTAGAACTGAGACCACACTGATGTAAACAGTTTCAAATGGTCTGATGTGACACTTGGGTGTCTCTCATCTATCTTAGATGTGCGAGGCGTTGAGTTGTGTTCATCACCCGGTTCTGCGGGAAACTGATCACAACAAAGTGCTCATCAGTGTGGGATGTAGCCAAAGGACATCAACTCCTTCTGTGACTCTCCCAGTCTCTCTGCATCTCTGTTGCAAACGCTCTAATGACACTCTGTGGCACTCTAAGCTCAGTGGCCACTTCTGCCTGAGAACATCCTGTTTGAAGTCGTGCAGTGGTGAGGTGCTGTTCATTAGGTGTCGTCTTGGTCTCCTGGTGTCAAAATGAAAACGTCATGATGAGGAGGACCGTTCAAATGCCAAACAAATGTGTGGATCGATTCATGGATTCAAACACGTGTTTGATGCAAAAGCACTGAAACGTTGCACAGTTGGACATTTGCATTCGAAAGTTTAGGCAAGGTCTCATTAAGTTCACCTGTAAAGATTATAGTGCATTTCAGGCTCATCCTGTTTGATTGTAGTAGAAGTATTGGCTAATAGAGTGTAGTCAACTGCATTGAGTCATTGACTTTGCAGCAATCCTTTCTGAACAACCATGTGGCGACAGCGGAGAGGAATAGCTCCCTTTTAACATGAATGAACCTCCAGCAGATCCAGCTTTAGTCTGCTATAACCTACCAGAGGTGGA
This sequence comes from Poecilia latipinna, assembly GCF_001443285.1. Classification (NCBI taxonomy): domain Eukaryota; kingdom Metazoa; phylum Chordata; class Actinopteri; order Cyprinodontiformes; family Poeciliidae; genus Poecilia; species Poecilia latipinna. Next base: position 113,164 of record NW_015113000.1, read on the forward strand.
GGGGACAGAAACTTGACAGGACAAAAGTATAACACAGAAACCAAGGAGTACTGTCCCCTTCTGTTAGCGATTAGACTGTATATGGTTTTCATATGTTGTCTGTTATTAATGTAATTTACAAACTGTCAGGTATGTGTGAAAAGGTTGTTTTCATCTTGACTGCGCTTTCCTTTGAAGTTATCTGTATGCTGGCCTATATATACATTAAAACACCTCCTTTGATCATTAGACTTCCTTCACAAGTGGTCTGAATAATGCATTATGTTCTGTAGCAAGATTGTTGACTTGGATTTCTTTCTGGAGTTTATGTCCTATGTAATGTACAGTAAAACCATGCATTTAAAGCTGTGGTTTCCAAGGTCTTGAGATTTTAATCCACACAAAAATAGCACTGTAGATTTCTGAGCCCAACCCTTTCTGCTGGTAGTATTAAAAAATTGAAAAAGGAAAAGCCAGTTTTGAAAGGGGAAAAATAACATCTAAACGCTGCCTATTCAATTTCACAAAATAACATAAGAGTATTGTGAAAAACAATTTGCAAGTCTTTTTAAAAGTTAATTTTAACTGAGTTTATTTCTGGGATTTGAATAGGCCATTCTAAGTAATGAATGTGCCTTGTCTGAAGACACTGGCAGCTCTGATTTTACCATTAGGGCTATTAAAACACAGGAAGACCTGGAGGCTTTTCAGCACAGATAGTTTGTGATGTGATGCTGAGCTATAGCTTCAGCTCTTGTCCACTCAGAATGAACTCCCTTCACGACTTCTTTACAGTAAAGGATTTCTATTACTTTTGCTCTCCCGTGTACTTTTAAGATTTATTCAACTAAATAGAAGGCAGACTTCCTCCAATTCATCCAGCTTCAATACAGCCAGTGCTCACAGAAATTGTCTGTCTCCAGCTTTGTAGTGCAGAATTTAAGATATAAGATTTTGTTCTTTCCTCTTCTGTATGAAGACATTCTTTAAAGCTAAGCGTTTGCTATGACTATGAAATATAACATCATTATATCCAGTTGCTGTTTTCCATACCCAGTTATTTCTTTCCGAGTGGAGATGAAGCTCAGATCCATTTATCGCTCCGTCCTGGAATTTCTCAAAACTAAAACACTAAGATTCTTAAAATAGATTTTAAACAACATTTGAGGAGTTGAGTCTGGGGCAAGGTGGGTTGCTCATACTTAGCAAAGCCTTTCTTCAAAGAGCTATTGGTCGAGAAAGGCACAATTTTCCAAAATGGACAAATAATTGGAGGCAATTGCAGTGTAGAGAGAGAACATTATGGGATTCTGCAACTAGTGGCAGTCCAAAGTTTCCACTTTCAGTGACTCAACTCTGTCTTCCAAAATGTCAACGCTCGCCCCTACAGAGCAGGATTTACAGAAAACTAGCTCCATGATTTTTGGAGTGGATGAGATGACATGCATACAGTCCTGACCTCAACCTTACTGGACAGTTGTGGTGCATTTTTTTTTTTTGCTTTTTTTTTTTTTTTTTTTTTTTTTACCCATGGTGAGGGGAAAAATAACCCACGGTGTTTTAAAAAAACTA
>NW_015113000.1:117812-150449 GCF_001443285.1 Poecilia latipinna
CAGCCCTCCCCCCACCCCTTCTGGGGCGTTTTGGGGTTTTTTTTTTTTTTTTTTTTTTTTTTTTTTTTTTTTTTTACCAGAGTGACTGGCAAAATCACACTGGCTGACTTACAACAACTGCTTGTTGGGGAACTGATGTCCCACTTCAGTGTGTCAACAAGCTTGTTAACAGGATGAGACGAAGGTGCCAGACTGTTGTGACTTTGTACAGTTCCCCGATGGCCCCTGTTTTTAAATGAATAAATGGTTAAAATGCCTAAATCTCCTTTTGGGGGCAAATTTCAATCATTTCGTCCAAGAAACACCAAACAAAACTCAATAGCAGAATAATCTGTTGGATATTAAATGAGGATTTGGCAAGTTTTCGTGGACACATCACACTCTGATGTTCTGTCCATGAAGGGAGCTTCCTTAAAACTGTAGAAATCATCTGCCAAACTCAAATATCCTAATTTTGTATGGCATGTTTCGTCGAGGCGAGTGGTGAACACATGGAAAAAAAAAGAAAAACATACAAAAAGAAGTCCTGCTGCAGTATAAGTTGTGAAGTAGATGACTATCGTTGTGACATTTTGCTCGCCATGCTTCCATGTGTCACTAGTTATTTATATTTTAGACTACTGTCCTTGTAGCTACACCAAACCCTCTGTCTGATCTTCATCATCTTCTGATCCATCAGTAGTGGTCCTCAGTGAAAAAGCTTTGATCAAAAATCTTCAAACCCTGAATTCAGAAGAATCTTTATCGAGGCTCTATTGAAGCTAAATACTTTTTGTTGTTGGTCCCACTTGTTTGCATCTATTCTCACCATCTATTTTATCCTGTATATAGCAAAACTGTCAGAAGGGACAGGCCTTCCCGGTGTGTAAAAAATTTCCTTTTTTAGTCCGTGTGTTGCATTTAATTTTTTTTCTCCCATTGTTTACTTACACTTGTTAGAAAGGAAGTAACATCTCTTCTCGTGTACTTTATTGTCTAATCCCGAAACTGAGAAAAGGATCCATCAGATCCCAGGTTGAACATCCAATAAAGATGCTAGTCATTCCTCAATTTTTTTACCTTTATATTTTGTGATTTGATTAACTTCTTGGAAAGTTTGCTTTTCTAATTGCCTTTTTTTTATTAATACATTCAGAGGGGCTTTGTGTAATTGCCTTTTACTCCAGTTTCTCAAACCACATACATTTGTTCTTAACTCAGTGTGCTGCAAATGAAACGCCTCAGTTGAGCTTATGAATTTAGTCATTACCTAAATAAACGAAATGTGAGAGTGCAACTTTCTTTTCAAGAGCAACTCTCAGATGCTACCATCGATACATTCTTTTTCTTTTATTAAGTAGATAAAAATACTGCTTCCCATTTATCAGTTAACATCTGAAATGTAATTTAAATGGATATTTGTTGTATCTTATTAAACATGCAGAGCCAAGCAAGATAAAAGGGGACCTTGCTGATAAAGTAAAATTATCAATGCATCAACAAGTCTGACTCAGTGGCTGTGACAAAAAAATAATTAACAATTCCAACATTTTGTGAATGCCAAGTGTTTACCTAGTTTTTGTTTGGTTTTTGTACTTCTCAAAAAGAAAATTCTTAGTAACTTCTCCATGTAAACTCAGTAGAACTCAGTAGAAAAGGATATTTATTTTTAAATAATGGGGAGAAAGTTTTCTTTTCAAGTGCTAACTTCAGTGACCTGAAAACTTTTACATTAGCACGATGAAGATAATTTACTGTTTTTGTCTGCAGATTTTAGAAAACTCAAAACTCAGATAAAATGTTCATCTGTTCTGTGTTATTGTCAGCCCTCTGTAGCTAAGCTGCTGGAGTTGTACGTGAATCCTCGAATGCAACAGGCTTAGTTATCACTCCGTTCAAAATGCTTGTGGTCGAAACATGTGGAACAGCATGTTTCTTTAATTTAATGATAAGATCCCAGAAAGACTTAATGGGGGGAACTATGAAGCACATATTTACACCCCGTCCCCCTTATCGTTCGCTGTGTGTGGCAACCCAGCAGTCACTTAGATGAAAGCACTCAGAGTAAGTCAAGGAAATACATATGAGAGGAAAAAGGATAAGACAAATCTATAGACCGAAAGATATCCAGAGATGAAAGGAGCTTCTGAAGGAAGCAGAAATCAAATGAAGGTCCTTGAAAAGACCTCAAGATCAATCTTGGCTGGTTTCGCCTTACGGAGTAAAACGTGTACTCCAAGTTTTGATAGTCGGGTCATTTATTCATAATGAACTCATTAGGAGAAGTTGATCTCTAAATGCTCAGTTGGTGAGCATGACATCTGATGTGTAATTTTTTTTTTTTTTTTTTTTACTTTAAAGCTAATCAGACACTTTAATGTTGCTTCTAGTAAAAAACTAAAGAGATTTTAAACATGAAAGCCTCATTCTGGCTGCTCACCCTTAAAGTACCAAAACAAACATCTGCTGAATCAGTTTGTTGTAATTAATGAGGAAACTGTAACGTAGAATGGAAATTCTGCAACACAGACAATAATACTTCCAGTAATCTCAAAGAAGAGGACTCCTTGTTTTTTATCATTAGACATATATTGCAAGTCTTATCTCTTCAGAGCTTGGATAGCAGCAGTGATTGTTTGGTTAGGCAGATTTCAGATGTTGCTCATTTATTTTACAAAAAACCTGCTGAGCCAAAACGGCAATAGCCCTCGAATTAACAGTGTTACTGTGATGATAACAAACTAGTTTGCGTTGGAATCCATTTTTTACTGACTGGGAATTGTTCTCCAACTGCACATTAATCTTCAGCTTTTTATGTAATGTTTTCCTGAAGTGTTTTCATGCCTCCTTTCAAGTTGGCTCACATCACAACCCTTCAACACCACACACACACACACACACACACACACACACACACACACACACACACACACACACACACACATGCACAACTTCATAAATGCAGATCTCTTACTTCTTCATCTGTAACTAAAACTTTCCTTGCCATCTGCCATTGTTTTGTTACAAATACATATGGTTTTTTAGGTTATAAGTCAACATAACAGATCTTTGACGGATTCTTAATCAAGTCAGAATCATTAAAGTCTGCATCTTGACGCATCACTTTTTTCTCCCCACCCCTAATGAAGACCAAGGAATGCAGGTCAGTGTTAAAGTTGTGGACAATCTTTAAGCGGGTGTAGTTTGGAGAAATAAATCTCAAGCTTTGAACATCTCAGAGAGCTCAGTTCGATACTTAATTGGAAAATGAAGAGTATTGCACAGCTGCTAGCCTAGTAAGGCATGGCAAACCACTTAAACAGACAGACCAGGTAAGGGAAACTTAATCAGAGAAGCAGTTAATAGACAAATGAAATCTACAGCACAGGCGGGAGAATCGAATCTGAGAGCAAACTTCAACTCTTTGGCCTCAATGAAAAACTCTGTGTAACTGAAAACTAACACTGCACATCACCCTGACTCAGCATGCCCAGAGAGAAATGTGTTGCATCTCCAAGAGCTGTGGGGAGGCTTTTCTTTAGCTGTTAAAAGGTGGCTCTACAAAATGTTGCGCAGAGTCTAAACCAATGCCTGCCTTACTTTAATAAATTAATCTAGATTTTAGAAACAGCATATTTATTGTTTTTCTGTGCAGCCTGTTTTCCTCTTGCAGTTAAAACAAATGCAGCCCTTAGCTAGCTGTGGAGTGCCAGCAATCACAGTTTGTGTTGTTCTGTGAAAGACTGGCCACCTGTCCAGGGTGAACGCTGGAGATGGGCACCAAACCCCTGAGTACAACTGTGTCCAGCCTGTTAGTTCTCAGTCAATTAGGCAAATTGGTACAAAGGTACAAACTGTTTTTTTTTTTCCCTTTGCTCATACTTTTACAGCATGGAAAACAGAGGTTGGTCCTTTCAACTTAAGAATGTTTAACCATTGTTTAGAAAAATCAGCTGTTACTAAGTGACAGCTCAGAGCAGAGATGAACTGTTTGACTAACAAGGATTAAATAGAGGATGTTAGTTGGCTCACTTCTCACCTGCTAAATCGGCACTTTTTTCCAGATTTTCCAGATTACCTTTAGCTGAATTTAAACTGTTCTAAATGTAGCTCCCTTTTAGGAGAGACTATGGTGATAGCAGTGCTGTTATGTGTTGTACACATCGGAAACACAATGCTGTAGATTACAGTGAGGGAGAGGTTTTGATATATTTGGTTGTTTTGCACAAAGTGCTTACATCAAAGGTTCTCAATGCAGCACACAGACTGAAACAAGCTCTTCTTGCAGATGTTGGATGCAGAATAATCTGCCTTTCATTGTTGGTGTCACACACATGCATACGATAGCACAAAGTGCCTTTGGCAACATGAGACAGCCCCACAACCATCTACAGCAAGCAACACATGAGGGTTTATTTTTCCTGACGTGACAAGTTGGTCTGATAGCGTTGTGAAAGCTCCAGAAGCAACTAACAAGCATGACGAAAACTACAACTTTTTAAAAACTCCTTCTGAAAAAGTTTTACAGTAAAAGGATTTCCTGTTTTTTTTTTTTTTTTTTTTTTGATTGTTGCTGGAAATTTGGAATCAAAGCACATCAAAGCCATAGGAAAACATGATTTGGGCTAAAAAATTAGAAACAAATGAGCTCCCTATGCAGAACTTGGCAACATATTTATATCTACCACAATGAAGCTCAAATTAAACTGCAAATCTTCCATTGATCCATTCATTTATTTTTCATTGCACCAGCTTAATCCCAGCTGTTTTAGAATAGCAGGTCAGAGGGTTGTTTCATGTTTTGGCTGGAGGTTTTCTGTTTGGAGTTATTTCTCTCCTCCAAAATTCAAAAAACAAGCAGGCTAGCTTAATTAGTGACTGAACAGATTTTGTCAGTGTGCATGAAATGTAGATGGTGCAGTGCAAATGCAGAAATACCCTTTAAATAGTTTCGCATTTTGACAGTCCTTTTCTTTAGAAGGGAGCCTTTATGGAAAGATTTATGGAGCTAAACCCAATCTTAGGGAGAAAAAATTGTTGTCCTTATAGCATTACAGCAACCCAAAACCCATAACCATAGTTACAGCACAATTGTTTGGATTGGTGCATATTAATTTATTAAAATAACCCAATAAAAGTTTAGAACTAAACTGAGTTGACGAAGTGTGGCAAGACCAGAAAGTTGATCTTCAAAAACACATTCCAGTCTGACTAAGCTTGAGGTATTTTGTAAAGAATGGGCAAATATTTCAGAACTACCCCCGCAGGACGACCACTGTTATTGCTATGAGAGTTTGTACTAAAAAGAACTGACTTAGGCAGCTGGATACACATGCACAATACCCTTTTGAAATGTTGTTTAAAACCCTTTTCAAATTTTATGAAACACAAAATTTGAACATTTCCAGAAATAAATTGCGCACGGATGTTAATGTCTCTGCTTAAAGAGCATTTTACCTAAAGATCATGTGGATATCTTCTGAATTTAGTGACAAGTAAAACAAAAGCATGAAGATCAAAGTCACCTAAGTGGTCTTTGTTAACCTTAAAATCACATGCAATGTTTTCTAAGGTTTTATATTCCTTCACACTCTTTTGTGTTGCATTATTTATGAACACAGTGTCAACTTCAGTCTGAGCCGACTCTTTGATTTGGTGTTGGAAAGTTGACGGGAGAATGTGTGGAGACCACTGTGCAGCACAGATCAGACGGGATCTGTGTTAAGATCTCGACTAATCTGGCCGGATCAGGACAGAAGGCTTGCTGCGGTCCACAGTGACATAGATAACAGGCAGGAGGCAACCCTAGACGCTTGTTACTGTGCAGAGTCTGAGTCCGACTGAAACTTATGCAAAAACAAGACGCTGCAAAATTAAATCCATATTGATGATTGGAGATTTAAAACTTTTACTGATTGGTTTCGCTTGTAAGAAATTATTTTGTATTCGCCATCTGATTTTGATGGGGATTCACGTATGTGGAGAAAAGACCATAGAATGCTGTAAGCCATCCAAAAGGCCACCAACATTATCATTGTCCCTCACTCTCTGTGCCAGATTTGTAGTTGCATTTAATACTTTTTGTTGGCAACTAATACTCATTCATTCAAACATGCTCTGGTTTCTATATCTCACTGTCCTTCTAATCTCTTGTTCTGAATATTTCCCCACGTTCCTTCAAAATAAAACACTTTCAGCCAGAAGAAATGCCATCGGTGATGCGGAAGCTGACTCAGCTCAAAAATGGTTTATTTTTCAACGTTCTGATTTCTTCTCAAGTCATTATTATTCATGCTATCATTGGCAGCAGGCAGATGGAAATTGATGGATCAGAAAAAGGGCTTAGGGAAGCAGGTGGATGGGGCAAGAATGCCAAAAGATAGTATGATGTTATTAAAAAGAGAAGAGACACTGTCAGAGACAGTGAGATGAGTCTGGAAGAAGGATTAGGAAGGAGAAAGCGGGTGTTTGAGGAGGAGCGGAGAGATACGAAAGGCCTGACTCGACTTCATAGGACCATGTAGACCAAATGGAGAGCAGAAGAGAAATGGGGATGAAAGAGATTGTTTCTGATTCTGATATTCTAAGGAGATGACTTAAAAAAAAATATATGCCTGGCATTTGATAAGCTTCATATATACCCGACTAATGCAGCCGTACTTTCTGGAAAAAAGAAGTCGACCTGTTCCAGACTTCAAAAGAGCTCCAAAACAGTTTTGCAGAAAAAAAAAAACATGTATATGGGTAGAAGTGTCTGTTTTAAAGTCAGTACACCCGTGGAAGAAACTAAGTGCACCCCTGCTTTTCCATAGTAGCAACCTTTAGCAACTAATCAAATACATTTCCTTCGATTAGCATTCGAATGAAATGCTCACCAAACTCCAGCACAAAGCCTGGAGTAGAAGTACAATAACCTTTGAGAAGCTACATTTGCTGCCCATCAGTCTAGGAAAGACAGAAGGGAATGATTGTGTCTGAGTGGGTAGTCATCTTGGAATACAAGAGTTGTTCCTGTCGCATATTGATGTGGGAATACACTTAATCCAAAGTTGCCTATGAATCCCAGTCTGAGGTACTTTCTGGGTACTCCATCCTCCTCCCACAGTCCAAAACCCATACTGTTTGCCTCTCTTTTTGTACTCACTAAATTGTCCTTAGGTATAAAAGTGTGTGAATGATTATGTGTCCAGTGTTTCTCTGTTTGTCCATGGTGTATGACCACTCCTGCTACACACACACTGTGCAAAAATAAGTTGGTATAGCCAGCCCTGTTCACATGTGTTTGCATCTTAACAGCAGCTGCAGACTAAAGCAGCTCCCTTACTCCTGGGAAGACCTTAATTCTCAAAGCTAAGGACCTAATTCTATTTCTAGTCCTTCATGATTGTATTAGTTCCTTTAGTCCGAGCAGTAGTTACGTAACTCAGAACAGTCTCAGTTAGTCCTTCTCTCCTTTGTGAGGATGCATATTGAACACAAGACTAACCTTATGTGCAGTGAGGCAATAGAGACAACTAGGCTTTATCATTGTGGAAGACTAATAAGAAAGTAATTAGAAAGATGGATTGTGTTGGCCTTTTTCTCTCTTTGTGGAACTAATGATGCCTTTCTGTCCTTTTATTTGGTGCGAGTTTCTGTACTCCGGGTGTAATTTCCAGGCAAAAATCAGGTAAACTTTAACTGTTTATTGAGTTCGGAGGCAGCTTTAGCTCAACAGTCAACAAAAGTGGTGTGCTTTTTGGCTGAATGTTTGCCGGTACCGGCAGACATCCGTAAATGGAGATAAAGAGACTTTGGCACACAGTTTTGGTAGTTCAGTGAAGGTTTCTGAGCTAATGAGACCTTTGCGAACAAAGGCGCTTTGCATGTTCATCTTCTAACTGTCAAACTAATAGGCACTGAGTGCTGTCAAATTGTCAGTTTTGAACAGTAATTGTTCTTTATCTTATTGAACCTAATCCAGACACATAAAACATTTTGAACAGACCACAGTGAGTGTTGTCAGTTTGTTTTTCTTCTTTATGCGTTGATGTCCTTTCATTAATAGCTAAGGAAAGAAATAAGAAATAAAACTGTATTCTCTTTTTGTACTAGATAAAATCTTAAGGGTTGGCATATCTAAGATTTAATTATAAACATGTCCTTCATTTTCTTCCATTGTTCGGAAGGATTTAACCCTTTTTTTTGTCACAGTTTACATATGCAGTGATGAAAAATTAATGGAGTGAAAGTTAAAAGTTTTGATTTCTCTAAAGTCATTATAAATACCTTTGATTTGTCTGTAGCAGCCAGTGACACTTGAAGCCGGGGAAGAACTTTTTCTTGTACTGTGATTTGTCTGAGATCTGTTGGACAGAACAGAAACTCACAGGGGAAAGAAACTACTTAGGAGGAAAAATAAAGTCTCTGTAGCCACATTCGACTTTTACAGCAGTCCAACTTTTCAGAGTTTCACTGACAAAACTGTGACAATGTTCAGTCTTGGGCAAAGTATTGAGTTTTTTTTTTGTTTTTTTTTTTTTTTTTTTCACCAAAATTAAAATTTTACTCTCACAATGTTACTAGTTCACATTCCAGTTAATTGGTATATTCATCTGCACAACTTCCAGCTGCTAAACTGCTTAGTTAAATTAGACATTTTAATTTGTAAGAGAATTTGTGAAAGGAAAGTGCGGATGAGGGTGATGGCATGGAGGACTTCCAACCTCGAAGACTTGGAGCTTATTGAAGATAAATCTTAAAAATACCAGTGGAAACTTACATTTGATTTATTTGTTTAATGGTTTGGTTCTGGATCAAGAAAAACTACTAAGACACCCAAAACATCCAAGGAAGAGGTTTCTAATACAAATTTAGAAGGATTAATAGTATATGTACTTGATTATGAGTAATTATTTTGGTGGCTAATCCTATTTTTATCATAACTTTCCTGAACCTTTTTGTTTTTTTACGTGATTAGATCAAAGCCAAAGGCTAGATAATTGGATTATAAGACCTATTGTCTATGTACTTTAATATAATTTAAAGTACCTTTCTATAGCATTAATTATGACCAATGATTTAGATTCTCTGTTCAGATTATTTATGGCTGCATGTGGCCTTGTACATTAATTATAAGCGACAGGATTGTGTAATTTCAGCCAGCTTGTCGGTTTTACAAAGAATCCCTTGAGCTTTCATTCTTTTAAAATTCTGCTGCCGTGGATCAACCTCCGACGTCGGCCTTGAACATGAAAATGCACAGTCCTGCCTCGGCCCTAGCGAGCCGCAGTTCTTTACCTCCCCTCGACAACTGCTAATGTGCTTTGCCTGAACAAGGTCACACCGCCCCAGAATGAACAAAAACCTGCTTGAGCAGAGTTCAGTCCAAACGTCCGCTCCGCTCAGAACGCGTTCCAGAGCCTGTCTGCTGCAATCAGCGTTCGGGGAAGGTCGTCCATTTGTTGCTGGAACTTGTAACAGCCAATTTGACCTATCAGCATCGGCATCGGTAACATCAATTTGCAAGTGTGTTTGGCTCGACTCTTAATGGCTTTGGCGCTGGAGCCTGTGGAACATCTGGCCTTTTGCAGGCAGAGTTCAAGTGATGTTGATCGTTGATATGTCTCACGAGTTTGAACACAAACACCGACTGACTCTGCCTGCCATCAGTCACACTTGTGTAGCTTTTTTTTATTTCCTGCTCATGCACTCACCTGCTCGCTGCAACCCTCGCACGGTGTACGCAGACACGCTAACTGAGCGCACCCAGTAAGGGTGGTATGGTTTCCTTCACAGCGGGTTCATCCTGCTGCTGCTGATGTGAACTGATGAGGCCTGTCAGCTCTTAGCGCACCAGGCTAATCTCATCATACTGCTGCTGCATATGAGCCTTAGTGCCTGCACTTGCTCAGCTGCTGGCCCCAGCCCTAATTTTATGAACTCGCATAGCTATGCATCTCTCCTAATGGCATTAGTGTCAAACGGCTTGATAAGGATGGGTGGTCTCCCACATGATTGGCTCTAACCGCATTCCCTTTACCACCCCACACGCACTTGCACACACATACTACCCACCTGCTGAGGTCTAATGAATGCGATGATGCTCGTGTAAAAGGACGAGAAGACTGAAGTGACCTGGTGGAGAGGAAGAGGGGGAAGGCAGATACGACAGGAGTCAGCTCCAGTCAAATATAACAAGAAAATGCCACATTTAAGAGCTTTGACCTTCATAGGCTTTCCCAGCACTGAAGCTATTATTACAGTGCTGTAATTATTGTTGCTGTTTTCATTTTCAGAGTTTATGACACTGACATTCTCTGCTTTCCTTCATACCTGCTGGGGTTCTCTGTAATTTTGGTTTTATTATAGGTTTTACACCTTTTTCCAATAAAATGCATAATCACACTCAGAGGAAGTTACTATGTACGTAGATTATGCACATTACGCAGGTCTCCTCATTTCTATGTACTGGTTGAATTATAGCGGAGATGCTAGCTCTTTATAAAAACGTCTTTCTTCTTTTACATCAAGTCTGACCAAAATGTTAAGTTGTTCCTTCCCACTAACAGGTGCAATGATGAGGAGACAAGACATGCATCATGTTATGTGGTCATAATACAATGAAGGTGGTGGGGATGTTTTACAATGTTATTAATTTTGATAGACTTGGTCTAAATAAATAAAACTAATGAACCTGGTTGCTCTGGTTCCTATTGCTCTGTGACTGCCTTGGTTGGTTAGTTTCTAATTCTTCAACAGATTTTTCCAGGTCCACCTGTGGGTTAAAATGCCAATGAAGGTGTGGTTTTGGCACACTTCCAGTTTATTTATTTATTTTTTTGGAACTTTTCCCCACGAATATGCAGCGGTGGCTTTTTGCTGGAACATTACAATCACTCAAATCACAGGAAATGATCTAAATTCAGTGGTGAATAAAACTCAGCGCACTCCTGCATGAAGCATGTAAAATAGTCTTCCTATTTGTACTTGTAGGTCTGTTGTTAACTGCACATATATTCAAAGCCTAAACTGTTAATTTGTTGTCTTTGTGTTAGAATCATCTTGTCATCTATGTGTTAGTGGTTTTGCAGACGAAACATTCGCTGCGTTGTTTTTTGCCAAAAACACTAAAACTGTGGCTTTTTGTCTCACTGTGGACGTGCTCAGTGTTTCTCCTTTGAACAGACCAGTGGAGCAGGTGTGTAAACATCTCTGGATCCACGTTGGAAAAATATTTGTCATCGCACAAACACAGATTTCATACATGCCTGAACTGATTTCTTCTTTGATTTATGAACACTTTCTCCCCGTCATGGCTCTGCTTTATTATATTTTGCCCCAGAGTTCCCAGTCATTCAGACTCAATGGACGACAAATAGCAGCCGTGACAGCAAACCAGAAAATTGTTCTAGTCTTTAGAAACTCGCTTTCGCTTCAATCTGGTGTTGTACCCTGCAGCTGCGTTGTTAGTCGTTAGTCACTGAACAGAACACATCACAGCATGACCAACAAATGGCTAATGGGGCTTTGTGTTAGTTTAGGCGGCCGAGTCATGGTGACGGGTCCTTTTCTGTCCCAATCATCCTTGAATGCAGTCTATCCCTGTCATTTAGTGCGATGAGACGGAGTTGATTCATTCTGCCTCCTCTGTGCTCACCACAAATCCTTCACTTGAATGGTGTAGTTTTTTTAGGATTTTCCTCAACTATTGTTATTATTAAACTACAAGTATATAAAAATTGTGGATGGAATGCTAGAGTGATAGTTCGTTCATTTATTTTCAGTTTGAGTTTATTGCTCTGAGCCTTTTCCAGTGATGGCTTTTCAAATGATTATAACTTGGAGTTTTAATTAACGAGTTGGTGAAAATGTTGCTTGTGTCAGCATTTCCTTACAGTGCAGCGAGCCCTTGTTCCTGTTTGTGAACCAAAGAAAACGAGCTGTCTTGAGCTGCTGGGCTTAATGAAATAAACATATTTTTATTTTTAACTTTTACATCCAAATTACTGTCACATGTTTTTTTTTTTTTTTTTTATATTTTTTGTACCAAGCTGAAATTGTGTGCAGTGTAACAGAAAATCATCCGGGGTCATCATACATGTTTTTTTGTTTTGTTTTCATTCTTAGTCTTTGTGAGATGCAACTAAAAAGAGAGAAAATTAGGAACTTAGGCAGAATGATGTAAGTTTGCTCTTATACAATTTAAATCCCTATGAGTCAAAATCAAATTCATGCTGTGTTATTCTTCTCAGTCTTGCACCATGCTGAATAAGTTAAGTAAACATTCGTCAGTGTTTACTAGTTTCAATGTATTTTGCATCACATGCAACAGAGCTTAGTCATTATTGCTGCTTTCCCAAAGGTAGACGCTTCAGCGCTGAAACTCCGAGCCAACTCGGCCTTCCAACGCGGGTCTCTCCGGATTTCCTCAGGCTGTTCAGCATTTCAGCCACAGTCCAAACAAGTTTCTTAGCAGGACTGCTGAAATGAGGACCCACCGAGCCGTTCGTTTGGCCTGCTTCAAAGCAGTGTTGCATTCGCCATCTTGCATCCAAATACATAATTTAAATTCTACATATTTTTATGCATTCATACTATTCAGTTCCTTGCTTTTTTCTTTTTTCTTTTTTGCTATAAAAGGTAATTCATGACAGTAAATCTTCAGTCTTTTAAAATATTGACACCAGGTATGAAACAAAACCGACTCTTACGCTCCACAAGGAGGAATGTAAAGTTTGCATTTAATTTGGAAATCATAATTCCAGATTGTGGAGGAAGAGAGGAAAGGCACAAAGTGCATGTTTCTTGAAGTCCACTGTGAGGTTTCTGCAGTCAGTGACGAGTGACTGTGGACAGTCGAGCACTCCTTGCTTCGTTCTGCCGATAAGCTTTATGGAGATGCTGATTTTATTTTCTGGCAGGACTTGGCACCGGCTCACACTGCCAAAGGTACCAAAAGCTGGTTCAGTGACCCTGGTGTGATTGATTGATTGGCCAGCAAAGCGGCCTGACCTGAACCCCATAGAAAATCTATGAAGAACAAAACCACCTGGGCTTCTATCACAGCTGAGCAGAGCCACTGGCCTCTTATATTTTGAGACATTGAATTTTGGATCTTCATTATTTGTGAGCTACAATCTTGAAACACTACAAGAAATGGGGGCTTGAATTATTTCACTGTGTGTGTAATACTTGTAGTTGTCAGAAAGCGAAATTAGTCCGAGAAAAGCTTGTTTTCAACCACTGTTACAACACTTAAGGGTTCACTATGTTCAAAAATCTGAATTGACTGAAAGAAAGAAAAAATCACTGGTATAGATGAAAAACAAGAGCTGCTCTGTTATTTTGGATATATTTATCTGCATGAACACCAGATAGAAAAGTTAGGAGTAGCAGAATGCTTTAAGTTGTGTTTAATTTCTCTGCTGTAATTTAAAACTCATTCTGATGACTTTTTAGCTTAGCACCTGCTGCTTTTGTAGGTGTGTAATTGGTCAGTTTTTGTTGTTGTTGTTTGTTTTTTGTATAAAAAGCTTAAATAGCAAACATAATTTATTACATTGATAACCCAAGTTTGTTTTTGTTTTTTGTATGGGATTTTTTTTTACTTTTTTTTTTTTTTTAAATTTTTTCACATTTGCATTTTGATATATAATTTTAAAACCAGACTCCAAAGTACAATTCTCCAAAGCATATTTTAATCTCTATGTTTTGCGCTAGCACTTAATATAATACAGTAAAATCAAATTCATGGCAAATAAAATGAGCTGTAACTTTATTGTTCTGTTGCTGCCAAATGCTCACGAGTTAATGACTTCGCTCTATAATTTTATGTAGGCTACAAAGTCGTCATCATCATGTACTCCAACAATGCAATGGATCATAAACTAGAAATTTCCCCACTGTGAATGACGATTAGATGAGCAAAAGGCAGAGTAAAGTAGCCACATCATTGTTCTTAAGTTACCGGTTCCATCTTTATCTTATTGTTGGTCATAGCAACAATAAAACCAAACAAACGCTTTTCCAATATTAGTAAATTTAAAAAAATTACAAGGGACTTCATCCGAATAGTTTGTTTTTGCTAAGATGAATTGGTTATTTGAAATGTCAGTATTTATATTCTTTCACACTTTGTAACATTACAACAAAAAAATCTGAAGAGTTGTTTATTGCAGCTTCTGATGTTTTTTTTTTTTTTTTTTCCTTTTTTTTTCCAGGATTTTTTTTTGTTTGCATCCATCTTTCCATTCTCTGAATATCTTCCTATTTCCTACAGAATGAAAGCATTTCACAGCATGATGCCGCCACCACCATGTTTCGCCATGGAGACAGTGTGTTCAGGATCACTAGCATTTCTGATGTACCTCAAAAAAATTCAAATTTACTGAATAATAATGTCCTAAACAGGATGCACTGTGGAATTTTTGGCCCAATTTGAGACGATTTTCCATTTGTGTGTCAATTATTAGGACTTGATTGAGTTTCAGATTACTTGTGTGTTGTGCATCACGTAGAAAACTATCACAACCAACTCCTGATCAGCAATCGTACGGTCGCACAAAAGTCAAATAAATGTGAAATTCTGGTGTTGAACCAGCGAAACAAGATACATTTATCTCAAAGTCCCTCTCTGCACATTCGAAAACACTGAAGCAGAAGTGAAGCTATTCCACTTTCCCCTGCACAGAATGGCAAGGATTCACATTTGTTCTTGTGCATCCTCTTCTCCTCGAGTGTCTTCTTCTCTTCCGAGTTTTTCCCTCTTTGCAGTTCAGCAGGTCACATCTGAGCTTTGGGTCGTACAGTGTGAGACCATGACTGAGCTGGAGCTGAATACATCAGGACTCGGTTTACACTTGGAAAAACTTCCACTTTGTAATTATGCGCTACTTTGTGCTGGCCTGTCACTTAAAATCCCTATAAAATGTGTTAAAGTTTGTGGTTGTAAAGTGACAAAAAAAAAATTAAATGTTCAGGTGAGACTCCATCTAACAAGGCAGAACATAAGTTTGTGGTTGTTAATGTCATAATTCTCTCAATTCCCCGAGTTTATGCCTGCTCATTTTTTTTTATTTTTTTTTTACATTGACTTATTATGGTGCATTATTTCTCTCAGAGGACTGAGAAGTGGTGTTTCATGTCTGACTGTTTCCTCCATTTACAACCAAGTGGAGGAGTCCTGAACAATGTAAACTAGTGTGTTTGTTCATATTTTCCTGTAAGCAATTTGTTTTTTTTCTTACCTCATTTATCTCAAAGCAACCAGATAGATCTGCATCTCTTTCACCTGTAGAGTGCCACTCTATAGGTGTGGGTGAGTCTTCGAGTCTTTGATTACTCGCCGCACCGTGTCTGCCTTTACTCTAACATTTTTATGTTTTCATTATAACCCCTCGGCTGAACGAGTGGACTCGTCAGCTACTTGGATGAAAGTAAAACAATATTTTCCCCTCCTCTCCTCCTCTCAGCACTGAGATGAAACTGCCACAGGTTCTTTTGATCTTGTCCTTGCCTCACACTTATCAGTTTCCCCCCTTCCTCTTACACTCACTCATTCTCTGCGGGGTCATCGACTTCTATTAGTTCCTCTGCAATGACCACCAACCAGAGAGAAGCCTGTGGAGTTCACTCTTCCTGAGAGAGCTATGTGTGACTGAAACAAGTCGACTGTAAAGCCGAAGAATTGAAATGGACCTGTCATTTTAAAGAGCACTAGAGCAGCTGAAGAGATCTTTCAGTGTGTTGTACAGCCAGCCGTCCCCTGGTTGTCTCTGCTCTCATTATCCCCTCGACATGTGCAGATGGCACTCAGAACACGAACAGTGTTGATAACCTGCATCAGATTGAAATTTAAAGGTTGGGTGAAGAGGAGTCTTATTTAATGAAACCGCTCATAAACATTTTGAGATCACTTTTTGTTGTCATCGCTGATTCAGATGGCCTCTCTGAAATGACAAAAAAAAAAAAAAAAAAAGTGTTAGTTGGACAGATTTACACAGCCCATAATTTCTTAGTTCTTCACCAGCATTTTAACTTGACTAACTGGGTACTTTTCTGGAATCTTTCAAGATCAATTGGATCTTATACTTGCAGTGCACTGGATACCTTTCCCTGGAACATAAAGGACAGTTTTCTGTGAATTGTGCAGGGGACTTATTCCTGGAAACGCCAGGGTACTTTCCCTATACTTAAAGGTTTATTTTGAGAACATTACAGGCAAATTACTTGAGATTAGGGGAACCTGTACCTGTACTTCCCCAACACCGCACAGCGGGGATCCACAAATCTGGGCCTTGAAGGACAGTGTTCTCCAGGTTTTACACGTGTCTCTGCTTCAACACACCTGAGTCAAATAGTGAGGTCATTAGCAGAACTCTGACAACTTGACTCCATACCGAGGAGGTAGTTAACCAATTTGGTTGAGGCGTCTTAGACCAGAGACACATCTAAAAGTTTCAGGGCACTGGATTAGAGGCTGCCTCCCTCTAAGGGAAGATTTTACTTGTGGCAATTTTCAGGTTATTTTGAGGTGCTTGTGGGAACCAAACTGTATAATTTGGTGACTTGTGAATTATGAGTATCCCAGTCTTAGGAAAGTGCTTTATTAGCATTTATTTTAGACTTTTATGATTCTTTCTTTGTACGTTCTGGGTAATCTGACTACCCAAGAATCTGAGGAACTCTGATTCTAAGAGTTCCTGGAACTTTCAAGGTACTTTCCAGTAATTTTTTGTTGTGTCTAAAATCGGTCTTCAAAGCTCGGTGGTCAACACAACTTAATTTAATAAATTCATTAGATAAAATCTAACTTAATTGAGTCGTTTGTATCTTCTATGTTGAAGCAGAAACGCATCTGAAACATGCAGAGTCCAGGTCCAGACTCTGGCCGTCTGGGTTACGGTTGTCTAAACTTGCTAAGGTTTAGGAAAGTGCTCAGCAAGTACCAGGAAGAAAAATTCAGAAGACCACAATGTTTCTTTGCCAGTAGCCAGAATGTCCAGATGTTTACATTACTAAGACTTTAAACAATTTGGCATATCACAGATTATTTAATCGCCTTGTAAACGTTAAATCAACATTATTTGAGTTAAATAAAGGCACACCTAAAGAGCACAGCAAAGATAGTAGAATTAGAGTTGTGGACCTCCACAAGTCTGGTTTATTTTTGGGTCAAATTTCCAGATGCCTGAAACTCCCACGTTCATCTACTGGGGGAAAAAAAAAAAGCATACAAGTACAAAGATCAGTGGGAACCTCCAACCATTATACTGTTCAGGAAGGAGATGGTATCCGTGTTCGAGAGATGAATGTGTTTTGGTGCAAAATATGTGACTCAACTCCAAAAGATGCTTGTCGAAGCTGCTAAGAGAGTGTCATTATCAGCAGTGAAATGAATGCCGTCCTCAGCGAGGAAGAATAAATTGCTGCAAAAGCAACACAAAAAGCTAGATTATAGTTTGCCAATGCACCTAGGGACAACAACTTTAATATTTTGAAGCGTTTCCTGTGGTCTAATGAAAATAAAATTGAAATGCTTGCCTATGCCAATTGTTATATGTAGTGGGGGGGAAACGGAGGGTTTTCAAACTGAAGAACACCAGCCTGACACAGTGTGATGTTTTGGTTATTTGCCAGATAGTTGTGGTTATCCTAACTGAGGTTGTGTTTGGTCTAATTTAATGCCATTGTATGCAAATGTCTGGATTCAACTACGTCCAGCAGGCCATTTGAGGACGACAACAGAACAGAATGTAGGTGAAAAGTTTTAGCGATGGTTCAGAGTACACTGTAGATTTTTTTGTTTTTGTGATACCGCATCTTTGAAAATCCAAGCTGTATTTCCAACCTTTCATTATGCATGTAGTTTACCATCAAACAACATAATGAAAGTTGTTACGACCAGTGCAGAGTACAGGTTCCTCATTCGCCAGCAGTGCTGCAAACCGAACTAATCTCCCACAAGAGGGTTACCTGCCCCATCTCACTTTGCACTTCAAAGATTCCACTAGCCTTTTATTTTCCCCCTTCTTTTTTTCCTCCTTGCTTCGCTTTGCACGCCTAATTGTGCTCAGAGCTTTGATGGTGGGTGGGAAGAGAGCGAGCGCCACGTTAAGGAGAAGAGGAATTGAGCATTGACTCTAATTAGATGGAGAGCAGGTGGAAAATAGCTCAGCTTCTCAGCACTATAGGCAGCTTTCTCAAACAGAATCTTTTTTAGGGGGGAAATGAGGGTAAGGTTGAAGCAACGAGTTCAAAGTCGTTGACTGGCTGATGAATGCGCCTGCTGCAACCCTTCAGGTGGTGTGGGGCACACAAAGCAAAGACCAGGCAAGGTCTGTTTTGTGCAAAATACTGGATTGTTGCATATCCCGGGGGTAATCCCCCTTAGGCTGCAAAGCAAAAAAAAAAAAAAAACAACAAAACTTTTGAAGTGAAACGCTTCACGTTTCTTACCATTGAAACCAAGACGGCAATGCAGGCTGTCTAAATATTAAGCTTAATTTTAAGTCATCTTTATTACTCTTTTCTGATTGGCTTTACTGCACACTGAAAACTCATCTGCGCAAGCCTGAACCACTTTCAAGCCACTATTTAAATGTGTCACCAGGAAGCCTAATGGGCAGACATGCAGAGATGTCAAACGTTTTTGGTTGTGAGCACCTATTTTCCCCTTATAGCGGTGTCTGCATGTGTCAGGCTGTGGTGCTTACCCATGCTGTGTCTGACTTTTTGTTTTATTTTTGTTGCCTCGCCCTTTGAAATAATTTAAAGTGCCTGTAGCGTGTTCTGCTTTCCTCAGCAGACAGGCATCTCTTCAGTACCACTTTTTCTTTGTCTACAAAGGCAGAGGCACAGCAAGGGCTGTCCGTAGTGTTGTAGTTGGACTACAGAGAGCGTAAGAAATGGAGGTGAGGAGGTTGAAAGAGAAGGTGGGATCGAAACAGACCGCCAGTGGTGGCAGAAACATACATTTTATCAGAAAGAGAGAAAGCAAAGTGGAAAAAAAGGTGACGCTAGTAATGCCACAAACGGAGATTGGACCCACTGATCAGAGGCTCCGAGAGAGAATCTGCTAAAGTTGAAATCAGAGAAGTGAAAAACAAATGTGAAGCATAGACGTGAGATGAGAAGAGAGGGTAAGGAATATGGTCGCAGACGCTGATGGAGTAAAAGGAGATTAGAGGGAGAGAGATGTGTAGATAATACGTGGCAGGGAGAAAGATGGATGCCAGAAATAAGAGGCACATGGAGCGCAGGAGACAGTGATGGAGAGTGAAGACATCTTAGGCAGATAGCATTCAGTGCCCTACTTATATCTGACAACTGAGGAAAAATATTCGGGCTGCAGTCTGAATATAACGGGGGGAAAAATTAAAGGAAAGTAGATGGATTCAGTTGTCAGGGAATTATGGGAATTGAACCAGCTATGATAGTGTGGGCTCTTTTTATCAAGACTCTGAGATGGAAATCAGTCATCTTAACGAGATGAAAAACATTTCAGTGCGCGCATTTGTTCTTGCTAAATCTAGTAAGAGGAAAACTTTTAGGTTTAGAAGTAACTAAATTTGTCTTTTGCCACACCGGGGCCAAACTCCACATGGACACAAAATAATTTGCGAGCCAGTTTAAATTTAATTTTTTGCTTTATTCTGGCATGTTTTTTTTTTTTTTTTTTTTTTTTTTTAATAAGTGTCCTTATCTAAAATGCAGAAATAGGGCATTTTTCAGAATAATGTGTACTATGTTATTTCACTTGGAGAAGAAAATAGAAAGTTGCATGTCTGAAATATCCTCCTGACTACCAGTAGTTCATTTTTGTCCTCTGTAGAGGACATTTCTAAACTTGAATATCTTTTCAATGATACCACATCTGAAGGGGTGGGACTTTTGTACGTACCTTTTTCTAATTCATAAAAATGGCGTTCATCAGTAATAACACATTTTATGGGAAGAGACAAAGTAAGTGCATAAAACCTTTTATTACCTTGCAAAGACTGTGGGATTTAAAAAAAATGGTGATTGGACAATATTTTTTTTCCTGGTAGTCAGGAGGATATAACAATGCAGCTCACACCTTTCAAGCAGTGTCTAAACGTGAATGTTGGAAATAGAAAGCAGCTGCTGTTCAGCCTTTTTCTTCAATTTCCTCTCCAATTACAACACCCCAGATCTTGTCTCTTGTTCATCCGTGGCTTTACATGAGGAATGCATCAGTTGTAGTCCTGGTTGTGTCTGTGTGCAGTGGATGCCTTGTGAGGATTGGATAGTCTTTGCTTTACAAAGCTCTCCCAGCTGTGGTCATTTCTGTTGATTATACATATTTTTCCACCACACTTTTCCTTCCACTCAACTTTACATTATTATGCTTGAGCACAACAGTTTGAACACAAGCTGCAGTGATCTATTGTGATCTAATGGCTGCTGATTGATAAGTCTGCAGTCTCCTCTATAATATTTATCTATTAAAATCATCTTTATTGCTTTTATTTAATATTCAACTTTTCAGAAAATGTAAATTTGTACCTATAAACTGCAATTTTCAAAATGAACAGGCCAAAATTTTCTGCATAAATCCTAATATTAGGATTAGGTTTTTTGAAATTTTTCCAGCTGAGCTGCCCACTGTCTCTTATTATTGAACTAAAGAAATATGAACTCTTTGAGGAAGCAGTAAAAGAGTTCAAAGATGCTGTTAAAATGGATTCCAGTTTGTTTGATGGTTAGATGAATGTTTGTGACTTGCTGAACAAAAAGACAAACATGAATCTGAAGACAGTCAGGGACAAGAACTGCCATATTAAAACATAAAAGGATCAGAGTTGACCAACTGTAGTTTGAAAACAGCACGAGTATAATAAGGAAACATGCTGGTTTACTTTCTATCAAATACTTATGTTTTTTTTATTTTTTTATTTATTTATTTTTTTGTAATGAGACATTTTCAAACAATTTAATGTGTCTTTTATTGGCAAGAGAAAAATGCAGCACCCGTGTCAATAGAAGTTAAACATGATTGTGCCTGTACCATTTCTAATTTAAAATAGACAATACATGACCAATGTGCTGCTTGACTTCCTTCTATTGGGCAGAAAGAAAATCATAGATTTAAGACAGCTGACAGCAGGGAACTTGTAAGAGAAATAATAAAAGAATAAAAGCCTATGTGTGTGAGGTATGGGCTGTTCAAGCAAACACATTTGAGGGAAATAAAAAGTACAATTTCAAATTATTAAGAAAAGTTTTCCAGGAGTGCCCTGTTGCACATTAAACAGAAGAGCAGGAGTGTCTCTGCGTGTGGCTTTCCTTTAGTGATGGCCATATCGCGGCTATGGACAGTAGGATCTTGTTAGATGCTCACTTCTAGCTCTCTGTGAGGAGCTTTAAATAATGATGCCATTGACACTGCACTGTGTGTGTAGTGAGTGAAGTTTGAAGATGCTGTTATCACTGGATGAAGTGAGCTTGTTACTCCGCTGTGGCTGCGGAAATGTGGGCTTGTCCATTTTTAGCTGCTGCCAGCAGCTCCTGCAAATCAGTTTGTCGGTGAGGTGGTTGGAGGTCGAATCTCGAAACATCAAAACATCGCTCCACACGTGTGGGGAAACAGTGAGGGTATTTACCATGCTGCTTACATTTTTTTAACACAGCTCGGTTAAGGTGAAATCCTCCTCTGTTTCGACAGGAATCTCTGATTCTGATCATTAGCAAGGAAATGTAAACATATGTGAAATGCTCACGGACCAAATTATCAGACACATCCCATTAGATCAGGGTAGGAGCCCCTTTTGCCCTCAGAAAGGCCTTCGTTTTTTATGCCACGGATTCTACAAAAACCTCACAAACATTTGTAATAGCTTTCTGACTGTAATGACTCTGTGGTATCCTCCATGATGTAAGATATTCCTCACGCTATTAAATAAAATAACATCAGACTGATGTAACGCTATAACAAGGTGCATTATGTAAAATCAGCTTTTTTGAGCTTTATATGTTATAGTGCCATCATCAAAAACAAAACACTCTGCCCCACCAGACTAGCAGCAGCAGCCACCTGGCAAACACCTGGCAGAACTGAGCGTCTTCTGATTCCATTATACGATCTATTACTCAGTCCTAAGAACGGTTGTAAACGGCTGGAGATTCTTAAAACGACAGAGGCAAATTCCACGGCGTCAAATTGTGAAGTCAAATTTCTTTTTAGTTATTTTTGAGATATACAGCAAAGTTACTTGAGTGTGTTATAAAATGGGTATAAAAGCACATCATACGTTCCCTCTCCCAAACCATCAGCAGCCTGAACTGTGAATACATGGCAGGATGGGATCCAAGTTCATGTTTACACCGACCATAATGCTGGTTTTAAAGGTGGCATCTCGAGTTCAAGAGTTAAAACCTCAGTCACATTTTATTCTTATAACCTCGCTTACACCGCAAGGATTCGAGGGTTGACCCCACAGTCTGAGATTCAAGTTCCATTACATTAATAATTTCTCTGGTGTAAAGGTGTTCCTGTTGACTGTCGTTGTTTAATGTTGACCGTCTTTCAAACTGAAGAGTGTTTTACACTAAATTAGGTTGTTTCTCTCACTGTCTAGCCGGCTACATCATTAGAAAGACACTTCAACATGAAAGCACTCGCTGTTCTTTTCATTAAGAGAAAACACTCATTACTCATCACACAGCACCTTGACCGTTATGTCGTAATTGGCAATATTTCATTCAACATGATTACTTGTTGGAGTTGATGACAAAAGGATTTAAATGTGACTTTAAATCTTGGAAATCATCCGCTATGCAGTCAGCGGAGGAAAACCCTCCATAACTCCATAAAGTGGAAGGATTTTCCAATTTATGGAAATAACTAATACCAAGTGTTTCATGAAAAAGGTAAAATAAAAAGCAATTTGATTCAAAGGTGTGGCGCTAACAGCTGATAGTCTGTATTTTGTCTTTTTTCCTTTGAACTTCAGCAACTCGCCTTTGTCACATCCAGAGGGCTAATTGCATTTAGTTGGTGCCATGTGACTGGCTGCTTCCTTTTTTGTTAACATGCAATAAAGATGTGTGCCTAATAAATGAGCTGCTGCGGGCATTTTCTACATTAAACTTACTGTAAGGAGTTTTATTTCAGAAATACTAACCTTTACGGTGTGCATTTTTGTGACGGTAGCATTCAGGAAATTGGATTATCACTGGCTCGCCGGCATCAAAACAATAAAAGATAAGCATTTCTGTAGTTTAAATTGGATTTGCAAAGTGCTTTCATTGCCAACTTATGCTAAAATAATTTTGATTAATATGATCTCTTCTCTCTGAGCTGTATAGCTGTTTATTAGCTGCTTCCGCCGATATGATGACACCGTGCCATCTGCATACTTTCAGAAAGGAGTAAGAGGTTGTTGTCACTGTAAGGATGTGGCGTAACAGTTTGCCGCACCTCTGCTCGCTATGATCCTACTGATAAACATTAAATATGAACGTATGGGAGACGTGTAGTATGTAGCCAAATAAACTGAAACAAGTTTAGCTGTAGCTTTCCTTTGAGCTGCACTTTCTTAGATGGTTTGTCGATGCTGTTGCATCTTCTCAATCTTTCATTATGATTTCTGTTATTACATATCTACATGTCTCTCGGCCTCAATAATAGATGTGCCAGGATTACTGGGATGTTCTTATTCTCCTCGTAAATGATTAATCATAATTTTGGCTTTTTAATAAATAAGTAAAATGATCAAAATAATTTAAATGTGAAATGGGGATGCCACCTTTGGTGATAGTAAATTAGATATGTAAATAAATAAAGCCTTATAAAATGCGTTACTAGATTAAAATTGTAATTTTGATTCTTATGACGAGATTGTTAACCAGTGATGCTCAGCAACACAAATGTATTAAAATGCAATGCATCCTATGCATATATTAGAGAAATGAAATAGCTGTTGCCTTTCAGTCTTGCCCATTCTGGCCGTATATATTATCCAGTGAAGATGCAGCCATAGGAAACTTCCTTCGGCTGCATCTTCAGTTTATGAGGAAAATAAAATAATCCTTTCTGCTTCAGTGGGGATAAAGCGGGAACGAAGAGCCCATGTGATGCTAACTGACTGCATTTAATTAACTGATAGTAATAATTATGACCATATCTATTAAAAAAAACTTGATTAAAAATACATCTTTTTATTTACTTCTTCTTGTGAAAAGCTTAATTGAATTATTCCTAATTGCTAAATCTTGAAGTCAAGTTCATTTGAGTAGCACATTTCAGCAGCAGGGGCAATTCAAAGCGCTTTAACATGGTGGAAACATGAAACGACAAACTGCAAGAAACATTTTATTGCAGTGGAAAGCGCCACAAGGACCAAGCTGCAGCTGTGGTGGCAGTTTAGTACTGAAACTAATGGCAGAAATGAGCTGTAATTCTGGTGGCGCAACCCTAAATGATCTTTCAGAGCTGATATATGACGTTACTTCTGTTGTCTACAATTTAGCTGAGTATTTATAATAATAAAAAAGAGGGTAAAACAGAGGGGCGATGTACTGAAAAATGAATCAAACTGATTAATTTCTCAGTTCGAATGAAACCGAAGATGCGAAGTCCGTGTGAGCTTTTAACCACGACTTTCATAATTGAGCAGGTGCGTAAGCACACTGCAATCAATCAGGCATGTTGTGAGGCACCCTTGATCACACAGCTGATCACTCCTGCTGACACAGGTTCTGTTCAGGGTGGTAGTAGAGCAGCCAAACCCTTATTAGTGTCCATCAACTGTTCTGTTAAATGCCAGGCAGACAGTGCATCTGTCTGAAAATACCACGCATCTGGATGCAGAGAGGTATATCTCTGCCATTTCAGTAGCATCACCTCTGCCAAGCTGGGGTGATGCTCCCAGCCAGAGGAGTTGGAGCGCTCGCAATCAAGAAAACATAACCATCCCAGAAACGACAGGCAGGAGAGCCAGTGAGGGCGTGATGGAAAATCAACCAACATGCCTTTTGGATCAGTGCAATCACACAGAACCTCTGAAATGAATTTCTTTTTGAGTGCCGTGCCGCTTTGGGCAAAAGAAACAACAACTACAGATTGTCTCACACAGCAGGCCAATTCAATCAGAAACAGGAGCCCAAATGCCCAAAAACTAATTAAAGACAACGCAGCATGTAAACGGTGACAACAAGGCTGGAGTTTAAAATCTTTGAATTATGAGTATGAGAACAGCCATGACGAGGCCTAAACACTTCACATGAGCTCCCATTTCATCTGTGAAGTACGTATTGAACACAAACAGTTTATTCGGTAAACTCATAACTTATGGGCCTATAGTTGTAGGGTGATAAGTATGTTAGATTACTTAGGTTGTCATTTAATACCTGAGGAGAATTTCATGTCAGTAAGCGCAGTAGTGCTATGTTTACGGTAGAACGAAACAAAACAAAACAAAAAATGTGGACATACTCGGTGTCTATTCTCCCCATTGTGTCTGTTTTAGAATCCGTCTGTTAGCGCCACGAAAAAAATAAAAAGACAAAAGTAGAAAAAATAACAAGCATCTCTAATTCCCAAGAACTTAGACAAATCACATTTTACTGCATGGTGGTACGTGGAAAAGAGTAAGAAGGGAACTTTTAGAATTTATTTTGCCCCAGGATTTTTTGGTAAATATCAATAAAAGTATATTTTTTTTACTTATTTATCTAGACGGCAGACAGTGAAGTGTTTGTCCAGTCTGATCTCTGGCCTGCAGTGCTCCCCGGGCTCTGTGGATGTGTGGACTTGTTTTCGCTGGTTTCAACCCAGCAGTGTCCATGTCAGTGGAAGTATGGGCTCGGTTACCATGGCAATCGCATTCTCCTCTTCCTGCAAACTGAGATGGGCCGACAGTGGCAAAGATGCAAAGAGAGTGCGAGAGAGAGGAGCGGCTCTCGGAGGAACATATTAAAACGTGGAGCAGCAATGCAGACGAGTGGAGGCTCCCAGATGTGGGATTGGCTCACTGCTACTGTATTAAGAAATACGGAGCCTGCTGTAAAGCCAAAATATATTGCTAATAAGGCCAAGGGCTTGTTTGAGTCATGTTGATGAGCTTCCTGTGGCTCTTGACAGGGCTTCTTCAGAATACTGTATATGCAAATGTAGTTTATTGATGTATAAAAATGACTTATGCATTGCATACTTGCATATCCAATCAACATTTTTTGAAAGAAGCAAAGTATGCCATGTACTGCAGTCAGATTTCCATATGTAGATAGTGGAAATGAGATATTTACAGAGACTGTAAATGCCAAAACAGTCTTAACCTTTTTCTGCTTTAGGTTTTTACCAAAGTTATTTTCTAAACTGCATAAATGCCATATAGATTTCTAATTAGGAACCCTTAAGTGGCACGTCTTCTTCTGTTAAACTCTCGGCTCGCACTAAGTACGGGTGTTGCTGGCCTTGACATGGGAAGGAAGGGAATCGATAATTTCCATCAGTGTAACCATCATCGCAGGCTGTTCAACTGTAATCATTCGCTCTGACTTATCACACAGAACCTGTTTGTGACTGAGATTTGACTGGCTCAAGATACAAGGCTTGATAAAGAGAAAAAAAATAAATAAAAAAAGCAGATTTTTTTTGCCCATCTTATCTCTGCCAGCCTCTATCTACCTCTGCTGTTTTATTTGTCGTATCTACTCATTCTATGATCTACTTACACAAGCACCAGCTTGCTAAAATTGCCTTGCCGCCTCCATTGTGGTAACAAACTGTGTTTTGATAGCGTGGCTTCACTCAGGAGGAATTGTGAATTAGCTTGCTGTCTTGGACACCATATATCTCTTCAACCACATTGTCTGGGAGCTTGAAGGCCAGGCTACGCTCATTTTTCAGTCCTCCATTATGGTCGACTTGTATGGGACAGTTATTAGTTAATGAAATCCATGCTGAGTTTCTCACTCTGCAAGCCAGCGGAGACTTTGCACTGTGCAGCCAGAAGTAATTAAAAGAAGCGCCTGTTTGGCAGGAACGCTAATTTAATTAGCTTTGCACTGTGTGAATATATGTGAGTGTATCTATGACGATGCTTTGAAGTCTGTGGATGCCCTAATGGGCGGGCGAGCATTCTGAACTGAATCCATTCATGTGTTGATGTTTTTTAAACGCCTTTTATTGTAGCGCAATTAAATGCAGACTCAGTGACCCTGCATGATCAATAATGAATTTGTGGGACAGTTTAGTCCCAGAATAGTCCGGCCGCTGCCACGCTAAAGCACGCAGCAACCAATCTATCCGTGTAAACGACCGAGCAGACGTGGAAAACCCCAAAGAGCTTAACTTCTTTTTGAATATCTGTGAAGATATGAGCAAGAATTTTGATTTTGGACAAATTACAGTGGAAGTAAACAAAGTGCAACACAAAGAAGATGCAAAATCGTTGTTGTGTGCAAAGAGTTGGTCATGCATGTCTCTCCCTGCATGCCGATCCATGTGTTTGTCTACGGAGTAGACTTTGTCACCCGTAGCGCAAAGTGACGCCTGCCGTCTGATAATAAACACAGCCTCGTTGAGCATGACTGAGTGCTCTTGCAGTTGATTTCATTCTGCTGAGGCGCACACTAAATTACCACAGTATCCTCGGTGTCTTTCAGAGCACCAGCAAGGGCTGCAGGACTCCACACATTATCAGCAGTCTCGCACCCTTTCAAATGGTGTTGGTGACTTCGAGACAAGCTGTGAGCTGTGTCACTGCAGCACTGATGGCTCCCCAATTTGGTGCCAGAAAATTATAATTTTTCTAGTCGCTTAACTTATTATTAGGAAATGGGAAATGATTGAAGTGTCTAAATAACAAAAACAAATCAACAAATGCAGAATTCTTCAAATCATTTTTGCGTTACCATAGGTCGCTAGTTTTTTTCATGATGGTTTCAACTGTAAACGCTGCATATTTCGGATCCAACCATTGTGGCAACAACTGCTGTGAAGCACTTGTGATGACTAACAGCATATGGGTGCAGAGATCCATTGTACTTTGCAGAATTGTTTAAAATGAGTCACAATGGCGAGTTTCCAGAGAGCCATCTGTGTTTTCAGCTAACGTTTATAAATGTGAGTTGTTGGATTATTTCAGTCATAACTGAGGGTTGACATTTGTGATGTTGGATTATTGTGAGCCTGTTGGAAAACTTTGGTACAAGTTAGGAATATTTTATTGCTTGCTAAAACCACTTAGAAAAGTGTCCCAATAATGTGTTCTTGACTTCATTTTTCTAAAATTGTATTGGTATTACTTCCTTCCATCTTTAATATACACAACATAGCCAATTTAAGGACCATTTACTAGAGGAAATGCTTGACAAATCCCCATGTTGCTAAATAATGTTGCTTTCTGCAGTGTAGAAATTGGAGCAGTCTACATTGTTCAGACCAGTCTACACTTTTCTGTATAAATTCACAGTTTAGATTTACCACCTCTGCAGCAGATGAGAATGTAAATGTGGGCATGAAAAGCTAATTCCAAGGGTTCATAATCATGCTATATATTTGTATTATATCTAGGGTTTTACTATATAGACCAAAAACAACACAAAACGTTCGATAAATTCACAATTAAAATTTAGTAATAAGCTCTAAAAAAACAATAGATCTTTGATTTTAGATCAAATGTTGTGAGAAACGGCACTTCCTGCTGAAAATCCAGGGAGCATATACTTTGCTGTCCTGAGAAAATCAACAGAGTTTGCAAGGCAAGTTGATTTATATTGCAGCATGCATTCATGAAAAGGCAACTCAGAGTGCTTTACAGGACATCAAAGGAACCACGACTGACAGAAAATAACAAAGCCTGAGCATAAAAGCAGTGCATAAAAGAAAAAGATGTTGAAGTGCAAATATTAAAAGCATAAAAAACTAATGTTTCGAACATTTCAAACAATGTTGCAGTGTTCATTCTGTTACTTTAGGCAACAGTTGCACTAATTTAGGCTATGCTGTATGAGGTGTTTCGTGAGACCGACAGTATTTTATACAAATGAGTTGCTTACACCTGGAAATAATGGATGATTTTCAACCCATTGAAGAATCCCTTAAACTTTTACAGAAATATCTCGGCTATGTTTGAATTAAAAGTTAATGATATTTAAATATGGGAAACCTTATTGGGAGACTTTGCCCATGTCACATGGGCAGAATAATATGTTTAAAATTTTTATTTCTTAAGTTTGTTTGTTTCATTCTATTTTGTTTTGTTTTCTTCTTTCTTGATTGTCTTTTCTGTCTGTTCTAAATAAATAAATAAACCTTACTATTGAATAATGCATTTAGAAGCAAAAATATGGCACCTTGTAAAACCAAATTGCCTAAAACTTGGTGAAAAAACACATTTTAGGGTCCTTATGCTGTAATATGTGTAATTGTGGTAATGATCATGATTTCAATACTAACTAAATTAACAGTGATTTTAGATTTTTGTTCTCCCTTAGTTGAGCAGCAATACTTTCTGCTCAGAGTTTTTGGCAGTCAATGTCATTATAATGGAGCTCCTAACAATGGAAATGATCAACATGCTTTGTCAGCTTTCTGTTTTGGACCTAAGGCATAAACAGTCTTTTGTTCACATTTTTATCTCTTTTTTTTATTGCTGCAGTTCATACTTTTAATGGTGTTGTTGCAAAACCTAAATCTGAAAGCAGAGTTGTAACAATGAGGGAGTAATTGATCAAATTAGGCAGAAGAAGCTACAAAATGTGCCACTACTGAGCTGAAAACCCTGTCTGCAGCTACGGCGGCGCCGGGGTAAAGTAGAGACTGTTTCTTTCCTAAAATGTAAAAATGTAACTGCTCTAAAAACACATGTATTGCCTTTAAAATATATGTTGTTTCCA
The DNA here is from genome assembly GCF_001443285.1 of Poecilia latipinna. Taxonomy (NCBI): domain Eukaryota; kingdom Metazoa; phylum Chordata; class Actinopteri; order Cyprinodontiformes; family Poeciliidae; genus Poecilia; species Poecilia latipinna. The sequence goes on from NW_015113000.1 coordinate 147,639, forward strand.
CTTTAAGAATGGATAAAAAAAATGTCTCCTGTTGTCCTTCAGAAAAACTTACTGCAAATAACTTAACATTCTCCTTCTGTGGTTCTGTGTTTAACCTGGTCTCTCTGCTAAACAAAGCTACTGGCTGAGTTTTACTGAAACTAACTGTATGTCCGCTCTTTCACACTAAAGCGTTTGAAAACAGCTGTCTAGATTAGTTTTTCTCTTAGATAAGCCCACTGAAGGAGCAACTACTGTCACTAACTTTCTTTCTTTCTTTAACTTAGAAAGTACTCCTGGATTAGTGCTTATGCTTCTTTTTTTTTTTTTTCTGGTGTTGCTGCTCTATCTTCTCAAACCCCCAGTCTGTCATGGCAGACATAGCCTCACTGATGTTCAACTGCAGGTTTTTTTACTGGTTAAAAGGGATTTTTCCTCTCCACTGTCGCTAAATGGACGGTCAGTTAGAAGGATTGGTGCAAAGCGAAGGACACAATATAAGAGACTGTCCTCTGTCGCCATATGCTCGTTCAGGAGGAGTGAATGCTGCAAGTGAGTGACTCAATGCGATCTGCTGATTTCCATAGATAGAAATTTTCCAAAACTAATTTGGATATTAAACAGAAAATGTTGCCTTGTTTTATAAGTGGGATCAGTTGGTGTGTATGTATTATTGGATTGAATTGTAAGGTACTTTGAGATGATGTGTTGGAAATTGACACAATAAAAATAACCTAAATTAAACTGAATTGAATGTAGAGGAAATTAGTTTCTATTTATCCTGTAATATCTAAAAGAAAAAAAAAAAAAAACCCAAAAAAAAAAAAAACATTTTTTGAAAAAAAAAAGTTGTGATGTTAATTATTTCGACATTGCCAAACAAATTATAGGAAGAACCAGTTTTGTTGAAGAAAAATCCTCCTCCACACCGCCCCCTGCCTCCAGTCTTTACTATAAGTAAGATAAATGCTAAAGATGTCAGTCACTGGCATTTGCTATGTTATTACTTGCAGTTATATGATCCATCTGCTTAGATGGACCATGTCGCCATCTTGGATATCGTTCTGACGGTAACCTTTTCTCTTCCTCGTTGTCTCCTCGGCTGCTTTTCCGAAGCAGCTGTCTTTTACTTCCTTTGCCAAATCCTTTGAGTAAACCAGGACCCATCACAAGTCCAAGCAATGGCTCTAGTCATCTACATTTTTCCTGTTTTTGCTACAGGACCATCTTTATCAGACATGATATTTCAACTGCTCAAGCTAAAACAGCTGAGCCGCAATGCTTCTGGCGGGCACAGTGAGGAAAAATTAATTACAATTTTCTTTTTGTCTGATTTGATGCCATATCCCCTCCAGAACACAAGGTCCTATATGCAGAGTCTGAGCTTGAACAGAGTCCAAACCACTTGCTAACACAGCAAAGAAAAGCTCATAAATTCTCTACCTGCTTTGCCCTGTCTGTGGTTTTTGGCTCCGTCCCCGCTGGATGCTTCCAGGCCTCGTGTTGAGAGCAGCTTTGGGATGTCTCAAAGCGAGCAGGCCAGGCAGGAGGTGTTGGCAGGGGAAGGAAGTGTTGACTTTCCCCTGTGGACTGTGCTCCATCAACTCTCTTTACCTAGCTGAGAGTTTTGCTCGCTGGCTGGCCCTCAGTCTGCCGCCAATCCCCAGTCAGCCATCCCACACAATCATAAACCAACACCGGGGAAAACGGCTGCCTTCAAGTGGAAATGTGGCTCTCTCACGCACTCGTGCACATGCTAACACAAACACATTAATTCTAATCTGCGCAAATTAATTAACCATGCACACAAAATGCAGACTGTGTGGTTTTTGCACATTAGCACAAATGGAAGACAAACACAACGTGTTTTTTTTTTCTACCTTTACATGTGAGGGAGGCTGTGCAGAAATGTAGAAAAAGGGCATATTTACAACGGTATAATTTCTAAATGAGTTATCACAACCAGCACTCTGTAATGATTCATAATCACATAATATTCAACCTGCAGGAGATGTTATCATCTTTTATAGGGAGTAATCAACAAGCGATCTTATCTACCTTCTAGCAGACTTCATAGTTTCTCTGGCTGGATCGAGCTTTTGCCAGGAGGGAGTGATTTTTTTTTTTTTGATTTTTTTTTTTTATACACTTAATGAATACTTGGATGCCTTTTTTCCACTCAGAGGATCTACTAATTTATGTATTCATTCTTTTTTGTCTTGACTACAAAGGCAGAGTGTCCCAGTTCTTTATGCATTTCCCTTAGCTGTCGAAGCCTGAGCCTAGTTGCCAAGCAAGACTGTATAACTTCCGTAAACCTGCACACACTTTCAACACGCTTCTGAAGTTCATTTTTATTATTCTCTTTTTCTTTCTCTCTTTCAGTCAACATGCAGCTTTAATATGTGTCGTAACAAGTCACAGAATTGTGGCACGCTTGAAGGTTTCTTAATTGGATTTCAAAATGATTTTTTTTTTTTTTTTGCTGTGCATAAGCAAATGACCCTGTTTGCCATGTTGCCAAGCAATGTGCTGAATTATTGTCTTCCTTAGACAATAAGGGGGCCTATAACACCTTTCAAATCCTGGAACGACACTGACGAGACAAGCTGCTGTCATTACCCCTTTTGAAGCCTTTAACTGTTGGCAATATTTATGTTGCAAATATTCAGGAGGAAGTTTCTGACATCCGAGTCTTTCTTGTAAACATGTGAAACTAAACTTGAGTTTTGTGGTAGAAATGCTGTCTTCCTTGGACACTTTGATCTGTAGTGGCTCTACTACATAGCAATCTCCTCAGGTTTTTGCTGCTGGCTTGCATCTACTAATTGC